>NW_024037077.1:0-17561 GCF_000002435.2 Giardia duodenalis
AGGCCGTGGGGTCCTCGCAGGCCTTTGTGCACTTCACCGGATTGGTTCCCTCCTTGCGATAGTTGGACTTGCAATCGGTGCATGTAGGGGTTAGGCCGCTGTTACATTGGGAGCACCCCTCGATGCCATTGTCGGCTTACTGTCGCAGGCGAAGCACTTACCAGCAGAGCCGGGTTGTTTCATGAAGAATCCAGGCTTGCATTTAGTGCACTGATCATTGCCAGCAGCAGAGCATGTAGCACAGTTGGCACCGCAAGCTGTGCATGTATCAGAACCAAAGTATCCGTCGAGGCAAGCTGAGCAGGTCGGCTTGGCTCCGTTCTTCTTACACGTTTTACAATTAGCAATCCCCTTGTCGTTTGCTTCTGTTCCTGTTGTTGTATCACTGCATAATATGCACTTGGTGCTATCATCACTCAGAAAGTGGGATCCGTCGACGTTATCTGTTGCGCACCCAGCATCATCGACGCAAGTGGTTGTCCCATCCAGCTCTGTCTTCACCTTCTTATTGTTACAGGCGGTGCACTGGGGCTTGCTGACAGTCGTGTTGTACTCACACGCGGTGCAATCTGCTATACCAGACTCCTTGCATGTCATTGTCATAGGGTCAGCATAAGTGTTTCCAGTGCATCCATCACTATTCACGCATGCATTATCCTTCAGGAACGTATTTCCCTTACAAGAGGTACACTGGGTCGCCGATGTCTCACAGGTCAGACAAGTACCATCACATTTGGTACATGCCTGAGAGTCCATGTAGTACCCATCTTGACACTCGGTGCACGTGGCCGCTCCTGTATTGCCACCAGGTGCCGTGCACTTGAGACAGTTGGCCACTCCCTTGTTCCATTCGCTCCTGTGGCATCATGACAGAGTATGCACTCCCCACCAGGGGTCACCTTGTCTGCCCCATTCTGGAATATGTACTGACTATCTGTATTACAAGCAGTGCATACTCCATTACTGGCCTGTGTGCATATCACACTCCACTATCATACTATCACCCTCTATCACACATTGTACAGCATTCACTACCCAAGTCACGCCTTCCCCCTGCACACGAACCACCAGCAGAGGAAGCCCACGAGGCCCCCCACGACAGCGACCACAGCGACGGAGATCCCCGCGATGGCCCCCGTGGAGAGCCCGCTCCTGTTGGCGCCAGAGGACACACAGGAGGCCCCACTGCTGTCTAGGCTGAAGCCACTGTTGCACTCCTCACACACATCATCCACCACACAGCTCTTGCAATCACCCACAGAGCATGTCACACACCCACTGCCGTCCTTGTTGGGCACCTTACCACTGTCACAGGCAGTACACACAGCGGCAGCCATACCAACTGTTGTTAGAGCTGCTGGGGCTGTACACTGGGAGCAGCCATGTACCCCCACATATGCCTTAGCGGTACCTTGAGGATCTACTAGTGTGCCTAGGGGGTTACTACATGCCAACACGGACTGCTGAGCATTGGATGCCCCTGGTACCAGGAAGTACTTATTATTCTCATTAACAGCGGTACAGACACCGTTGGCTGCTGTCTTGCACATATGTTGTCCAGGTGGACTCTGAGTGCTATAACAACCACCCATATATAAGAAATATCCTGTAGTACAAGACTCACAGACATGGTTGTTACAAGTATTACTTTGAGCCTCACTAGCACAGAGACCATCTATAGGATACTTACTGCTATCCCCACAGTATGAACAGTAGTGCTTTGTGGTGCCCTGATCATCTATTATCATGGCATCACAAGCACCAGAGGTACCCCCACAGGCAGTATCATCTTCACATACCTTTGTACATGTAACAGGACTGGTACCACTCTGCTTGCGATAGTTCACCTTACAGTCAGTACACTTGAAAGTACTGGCCTCCATTGTGCATTGGGAGCACCCCTCGATGCCCCCATTGTTTGTGTCATCGCAGGCGAAGCATTCTCCAGGAGTGCTACTGACCTTCAGGAAGAACCCGGTCTTGCAGGTTTGGCATTTGGTCTTGTCAGCTTTTTCAGAACATGTGGCACAGTTAGCACCACAGGCCTCACACGTGGCGGCAGGGCCATTTCCTTCTTTGATATACCCTTCGAGGCATTCTATGCATTCTGGTTTCTGACTTTGCTGCTTAGTACATGTCTTGCAGCCGGCAATGCCTTTGTTCTTTGGTTCTGAATCCGACGCTGCGGGATCACTGCACAAACGACACACGTTGTCTTCGGTCATAAAGAGACCGTTATCAGCTCCTTGACACCCGGCGTAGTCTTTTGTCACACAGGTCGAGGTCCCATCAAGGGTCGTCCTGGGGGTCTTATTGGTCCCGCAGTTGGTGCACCTTGGCTTCCCCGTGGCATCATTATATTCACATGCGGTGCACCCAGCTATGTCGGGATCACATGCCTTGCAGGTCCAGGTCTTCTTGTCTGCGTACTTATCAGCACCACATTCAGTAGCCTCTACACAAGTGTTACCATCCTTCAGGAACTTCCCCTCAACGCAGGCGGTACACTGAGTCGGAGTATCAGCTGAGCAAGCAGAGCAGCCGTCTCCGCACTTCACACATGCACTGTCCTTCGTAACGAACCCTGCTTGACACTCTGTACACGTGGCCGGTCCGCTAGTGCCCGTGTGGGAGCATTCTGAGCATCCAGCGACTCCCATGACCCCGTTTCTATCTGTCGTATCAGAGCACAGTATGCACTCACTACCCTTCTCTGGTGTTGCAGCCGGGTTCTTGAACAGGCCGTTATCTGCCTTACAAGCAGTGCACAGTCCTCCCTCAGCCTTTGTGCATATCTCACTCCACTATCATACTATCACCCTCTATCACACATTGTACAGCATTCACTACCCAAGTCACGCCTTCCCTCTACATATGAACCACCAGCAGAGGAAGCCGACGAGGCCCCCCACGACAGCGATGACAGCGACGGAGATCCCTGCTATGGCACCAGTACTGAGGCCGCTCTTGTTGGTGCCAGAGGACGCACAGGAGGTCCCACTGCTGTCAGGGCTGTATCCATCGTTGCACACACAGACAGAGTCGGTGTCAGTGGAGTTGCTGGGGCAGCTATCCACGCATGACTTCCTTCCAGGGCTCACCTTCTTACCACTACTGCATGCCTCGCACATGTTGTCCATATCACAGTGCGAGCATCCACTAACGGTACATGGGAAGCACCCGCTCCCAGCCAGGTTGGGCTTGTTGTTGTTGGTACACGCTGTACACACAGCAGCAGTCATACCAGTCTCAGATGGAGCTGTTGGGGCCGTGCATGCTGAGCAGTTGAGTACCCCAACGTATGCCTTAGAGGTATCACCAGTGCCTACTAGTGTGCCAAGGGAGTTGCTACATGCTAATACAGACTGATTCTGATTGGTTGCCCCAGGGACTACGAAGTACCTATTGTTGGCATTAACAGCAGTACAGACACCGTTGGCTGCTGTCTTGCACATATGTTGTCCAGGTACTGTATCAACCTTGTAACAACCTCCCATATACAAGAAGTAGTTGTTAGTGCATTGTGTACATACACCTTGATCACATTGATTATTTGCTTTAGCACTATTACACTTCCCATCTATAGGATACGTATTAGCTTCTCCACAGTATGAGCAATAATGATGCTCTACACCCTTATCATCAATCACTATTGCATCGCAGGCACCAGAAGTTCCTCCACAGGCAGTATCATCTTCACAGATCTTGGTGCATGTGACAGAGCCAGTACTGCCCTCCTTGCGATAGTTAGGCTTACAGTCAGTGCACTTGAAAGCACCGTTGTTAGAGCAGACACTGCAGCCTTCGCGACCCTTATCGTCTACGCTATCGCATGGGACGCACTTCTTCCCCTGTTGATCTGTAGTAGTTACTAAGAAGTATCCAGTCTTGCAGGTTTCACACTTATTTGGATCACCAGCAACAGAGCATGTGGCACAGTTATCACCACACTTGTCTGTACATGTACTAGTACCACTATCAAAGAAGTATCCATCGAGACAGGCTGAGCAGGTTGGATTGTCACTTCCTGTTTTCGTACATGTCTTGCAGTTGGCCTTTCCTTCGTTACCAAGAGTTGAATCTGTCACATCACTACAAAGAGCACACGTTTTGTCCTCCTTCATAAATAAGGCCTCGTCAGCGCCCTCGCATCCTTCAAGCGTCTTCGCCACGCAGGTCGATGTCCCGTCGAGGGCCGTCCTGGGGGTCTTATTGGTCCCGCAGTTAGTGCACTTCGGCTTCCCCGTGGCCTTGTCGAAGGAGCATGCCGTGCACTCTGCGTGTATCGTACTACATGCCTTGCATGTTCCCGACTCCGGGTCAGCATAAGTGTTTCCATCGCATCCAGTATCTTGTACACATTGATTACTCTTCAGGTACTTCCCCTCTGGGCACGATGTACAATGATTCTGACCACTTCCATCGCAGGTCAGACAAGCTTCATTACATTTGACACATGTCTGAGAGTTCTTGTAGTATCCATCTTGGCACTCTGTACACGTGGCAGGTCCTGGACTACTGTCTGACTTGGTACACTGTGCGCAGTTAGCCACCCCTGTATATCCATCTGCCCCATTGACATCATGACAGAGGATGCACTCACTACCAGGCTTCTGAGGTGTAACTGGGTTCTTGAACAGGCCGTTAGCTGTCTTACAAGCAGTGCACACTCCATCACTGGCTGCTGTGCATATCACACTCCACTATCACACATTATCACCCACTATCACCTTCTATCACCCATTGTACAGCATTCACTACCCAAGTCACGCCTTCCCCCTGCACACGAACCACCAGCAGAGGAAGCCCACGAGGCCCCCCACGACAGCGATGACAGCCACGGAGATCCCCGCGACGGCCCCCGTGGAGAGCCCGCTCCTGTTGGTGCCAGAGGACACACACATGCCATCCCTCGGGACATAGCCCTCCTCGCACTCCCCGCAGACGCCCTCTGCGCTGCACCGCATGCACCTCTCTATGTCACAGACAATGCACTGGGTGCCGTCCAGGCTGGGTCTCTGGTCTTTATTGGTACATGCCTCACACTTGTTGTCTGCGCTGCAGTGAGAGCAGCCCTGGGCCGGACACACATAGCAGGTGCTTCCAGCCATGTTGGGCTTCTTATTGTCCTCAGCACACACCTCGCACATCCCGTCGATGGCGCAGCTCTTGCACCCGCCGACCGCACACAGGGTGCACCCGCTGCCATCCTTGTTGGGCTTCTTCGTCTTGTCGCACGCACTACAGACCGCCGCGGCCATCGCATTGGCGGCTGGCGCCTGCGGGGCCGCGCACGCCGTGCAGTCTAGCACGCCGACGTACGCCTTGTCGCCCGCGGTCGCTCCCACAGGGTTGCCACAGGCAAGCACGGACTGCTGAGCAGCAGAGTCCCCAGGAATCTTGAAGTAGCGCCCGACCGGTGTGGTGCAGAACCCACTTGGAGCCGCAGAGCACATGAGGTTGCCAGGAGCCTTCGACACATCATAGCAACCACCCATATAGAGGAAGTAGTTGTTGGTGCACCGCGTACATACGCCATCGGCGCAGGTATTACCTGCAAGTGCATTGGTGCACTTCCCATTAATAGGGCCATAGCCGGCGCCAACACACTTTGAACAGTAAGAGAGCATGCTGCCGTCGTTGCCGACCACGATGGCGTCGCAGGCCCCTGCTGTCCCTCCACATGCAGTCTCATCTTCACAGGTCTTTGTACATGTGAGGTCGCTAGGTTCTCCGCTGGGTCTGTAGTTGGGCTTACATTCAGTGCATTTGAGGGACCCCACGCCGCCTGTGCACTCGGCACAGCCTGGAATCCCACTTGTCTCGTCATCACAGAGAACGCATGTCTTAGGCGGGCCATCCTTAAGGAAGTACCCCGGCATGCATCTTGTACATGTGTTGATTTGACCCGCTGTTCCGCACTCTGCGCAGTTTCCTGTGCAGGCCTCGCAGGCGTTTCCGTTGACTTTATACCCGTCGACACAAGCCTCGCAGGTGCCTTTTGCGGTGCACAGCTTGCAGTTCTGGACTCCGCCCTTACCATTGTCGCCGCACTGCACGCACTTCGAGGCGTCGTAGAAGTGCGTCTTGCCCACTTTGCACTCGGCCTCATCAACACAGGTCGTTGTCCCATCCAGCTCGTCTCTGACCGTCTTACTACCGCAGTCGGTGCACTTCGGCTTTCCCGTGGCGTCGTCGTATGCACACGCGGTGCATCCTTGTATCTCACTGCAGGCCTTACAGGTCCAGGTCTTCTTGTCCGCATAGTTACCATTGTCACATCCACCAGCATCTACACAAGTGTTACCATCCTTCAGGTACTTCCCCTCAACGCAGGCGGTACACTGAGTCGGAGTATCAGCTGAGCAAGCAGAGCAGCCGTCTCCGCACTTCACACATGCACTGTCCTTCGTAACGAACCCTGCTTGACACTCTGTACACGTGGCCGGTCCGCTAGTGCCCGTGTGGGAGCATTCTGAGCATCCAGCGACTCCCATGACCCCGTTTCTATCTGTCGTATCAGAGCACAGTATGCACTCACTACCCTTCTCTGGTGTTGCATCAGGGTTCTTGAACAGGCCGTTAGCTGTCTTACAAGCAGTGCACAGTCCTCCCTCAGCCTTTGTGCATATCTCACTCCACTATCATACTATCACACACTATCACCCATTGTATAGCATTCACTACCCAAGTCACGCCTTCCCCCTGCACACGAACCACCAGCAGAGGAAGCCCACGAGGCCCCCCACGACAGCGATGACAGCCACGGAGATCCCTGCTATGGCACCAGTACTGAGGCCGCTTCTGTTGCCCCCGCTGGGCTTGGTGGACACGCACGCCTCACCCTCCAGCCTGTAGTCGTCCCCACACTGGCCGCACTTGTTCTCCTCGCTGCACCTGACGCACCCGTCGATATTGCAGGCGATGCACTTCGTTCCGTCTGTGTTCGGCCTCTGGTCTTTACTGGTACAGGCCTCGCACTTACCGCCTGCTCCACAGTGCGAGCATCCGTCAACGGTACATGCGAAGCACCCGCTCCCAGCCAGGTTGGGCTTGTTGTTGTTGGTACACGCTGTACACACAGCAGCAGTCATACCAGTCTCAGACAGAGCTGTTGGGGCCGTGCATGCCGAACAGCCATCTACCCCCACATATGCCTTAGAGGTATCACCAGTGCCTACTAGTGTGCCAAGGGAGTTGCTACATGCCAATACAGACTGATTCTGATTGGTTGCCCCAGGGACTATGAAGTACCTATTGTTGGCATTAACAGCGGTACAGACACCGTTGGCTGCTGTCTTGCACATATGTTGTCCAGGTACTGTATCAACCTTGTAACAACCTCCCATATACAAGAAGTAGTTGTTAGTGCATTGTGTACATACACCTTGATCACATTGATTATTTGCTTTAGCACTATTACACTTCCCATCTATAGGATACGTATTAGCTTCTCCACAGTATGAGCAATAATGATGCTCTACACCCTTATCATCAATCACTATTGCATCGCAGGCACCAGAAGTTCCTCCACAGGCAGTATCATCTTCACAGATCTTGGTGCATGTGACAGAGCCAGTACTGCCCTCCTTGCGATAGTTAGGCTTACAGTCAGTGCACTTGAAAGCACCGTTGTTAGAGCAGACACTGCAGCCTTCGCGACCCTTATCGTCTACGCTATCGCATGGGACGCACTTCTTCCCCTGTTGATCTGTAGTAGTTACTAAGAAGTATCCAGTCTTGCAGGTTTCACACTTATTTGGATCACCAGCAACAGAGCATGTGGCACAGTTATCACCACACTTGTCTGTACATGTACTAGTACCACTATCAAAGAAGTATCCATCGAGACAGGCTGAGCAGGTTGGATTGTCACTTCCTGTTTTCGTACATGTCTTGCAGTTGGCCTTTCCTTCGTTACCAAGAGTTGAATCTGTCACATCACTACAAAGAGCACACGTTTTGTCCTCCTTCATAAATAAGGCCTCGTCAGCGCCCTCGCATCCTTCAAGCGTCTTCGCCACGCAGGTCGATGTCCCGTCGAGGGCCGTCCTGGGGGTCTTATTGGTCCCGCAGTTAGTGCACTTCGGCTTCCCCGTGGCCTTGTCGAAGGAGCATGCCGTGCACTCTGCGTGTATCGTACTACATGCCTTGCATGTTCCCGACTCCGGGTCAGCATACTTATCATTACCACAGCTATCAGTACATTGATTCCCATTGAGGTACTTCCCCTCTGGACACGATGTGCACTGGGTCGCCGATGTCTCACAGGTGGCACAGTTCCCCTCGCATGGCTTACAAAGCTTGTTGTTTAGGAAGTACCCCTCTTGACAGGTATTACACGTGGCAGGTCCTGCATTCCCTGGTGCCGTACACTTGAGACAGTTGGCCACTCCCGTATATCCATTCGCTCCCTTGATATCAGAGCACAAGATGCACTCCCCACCAGGAGTCACCTTGTCTGCCCTGTTCTGGAATATGTACTTGTTATCTGTCTTACAAGCAGTGCACAGTCCATTACTGGCCTTTGTACATATCACACTCCACTATCACACTATCACCCTCTATACCATTATCACACATTGTATAGCATTCACTACCTGAGTCATGCCTTCCCTCTACATATGAACCACCAGCAGAGGAAGCCCACGAGGCCCCCACGACGACGACCACAGCGACGGAGATCCCCGCGATGGCCCCCGTGGAGAGCCCGCTCCTGTTGGTACTCATAGACACACAGGAGGCCCCACTGCTGTCTATGCTGAAACCACTGTTGCACTCTTCACATATATTATCCATCACACAGCTCTTACAATCACCCACAGAGCATGTCACACACCCACTGCCGTCCTTGTTGGGCACCTTACCACTGTCACAGGAGGTACACACAGCGGCAGTCATACCACCATCAGACAGAGCTGCTGGGGCCGTACATGCCGAACAGCCATCTACCCCCACATATGCCTTAGCGGTACCTTGAGGATCTACTAGTGTGCCTAGGGGGTTACTACATGCCAACACGGACTGCTGAGCATTGGATGCCCCTGGTACCAGGAAGTACTTATTATTCTCATTAACAGCGGTACAGACACCGTTGGCTGCTGTCTTGCACATATGTTGTCCAGGTGGACTCTGAGTGCTATAACAACCACCCATATATAAGAAATATCCTGTAGTACAAGACTCACAGACATGGTTGTTACAAGTATTACTTTGAGCCTCACTAGCACAGAGACCATCTATAGGATACTTACTGCTATCCCCACAGTATGAACAGTAGTGCTTTGTGGTGCCCTGATCATCTATTATCATGGCATCACAAGCACCAGAGGTACCCCCACAGGCAGTATCATCTTCACATACCTTTGTACATGTAACAGGACTGGTACCACTCTGCTTGCGATAGTTCACCTTACAGTCAGTACACTTGAAAGTACTGGCCTCCATTGTGCATTGGGAGCACCCCTCGATGCCCCCATTGTTTGTGTCATCGCAGGCGAAGCATTCTCCAGGAGTGCTACTGACCTTCAGGAAGAACCCGGTCTTGCAGGTTTGGCATTTGGTCTTGTCAGCTTTTTCAGAACATGTGGCACAGTTAGCACCACAGGCCTCACACGTGGCGGCAGGGCCATTTCCTTCTTTGATATACCCTTCGAGGCATTCTATGCATTCTGGTTTCTGACTTTGCTGCTTAGTACATGTCTTGCAGCCGGCAATGCCTTTGTTCTTTGGTTCTGAATCCGACGCTGCGGGATCACTGCACAAACGACACACGTTGTCTTCGGTCATAAAGAGACCGTTATCAGCTCCTTGACACCCGGCGTAGTCTTTTGTCACACAGGTCGAGGTCCCATCAAGGGTCGTCCTGGGGGTCTTATTGGTCCCGCAGTTAGTGCACCTTGGCTTCCCCGTGGCATCATTATATTCACATGCGGTGCACCCAGCTATGTCGGGATCACATGCCTTGCAGGTCCAGGTCTTCTTGTCTGCGTACTTATCAGCACCACATTCAGTAGCCTCTACACAAGTGTTACCATCCTTCAGGAACTTCCCCTCAACGCAGGCGGTACACTGAGTCGGAGTATCAGCTGAGCAAGCAGAGCAGCCGTCTCCGCACTTCACACATGCACTGTCCTTCGTAACGAACCCTGCTTGACACTCTGTACACGTGGCCGGTCCGCTAGTGCCCGTGTGGGAGCATTCTGAGCATCCAGCGACTCCCATGACCCCGTTTCTATCTGTCGTATCAGAGCACAGTATGCACTCACTACCCTTCTCTGGTGTTGCAGCCGGGTTCTTGAACAGGCCGTTATCTGCCTTACAAGCAGTGCACAGTCCTCCCTCAGCCTTTGTGCATATCTCACTCCACTATCATACTATCACCCTCTATCACACATTGTACAGCATTCACTACCCAAGTCACGCCTTCCCCCTGCACACGAACCACCAGCAGAGGAAGCCCACGAGGCCCCCCACGACAGCGATGACAGCCACGGAGATCCCTGCTATGGCACCAGTACTGAGGCCGCTTCTGTTGCCCCGCTGGGCTTGGTGGACACGCACGCCTCACCCTCCAGCCTGTAGTCGTCCCCACACTGGCCGCACTTGTTCTCCTCGCTGCACCTGACGCACCCGTCGA
Organism: Giardia duodenalis; assembly: GCF_000002435.2. Classification (NCBI taxonomy): domain Eukaryota; phylum Fornicata; order Diplomonadida; family Hexamitidae; genus Giardia; species Giardia duodenalis. Next base: position 10,640 of record NW_024037077.1, read on the forward strand.
TATTGCAGGCGATGCACTTCGTTCCGTCTGTGTTCGGCCTCTGGTCTTTACTGGTACAGGCCTCGCACTTATCGCCTGCTCCACAGTGCGAGCATCCGTCAACGGTACATGCGAAGCACCCGCTCCCAGCCAGGTTGGGCTTGTTGTTGTTGGTACACGCTGTGCACGTGGCGGCAGTCATGCCACCATCAGATGGAGCTGCTGGGGCTGTACACTGTGAACAGTTGAGTACCCCCACGTATGCCTTAGCAGTATCACCAGTGCCTACTAGTGTGCCTAGGGGGTTCTCGCAGGCCAGGACAGACTGATCAGTATTGGATGCCCCCGGGACCAGGAAGTACCGGCCGTTCTCGCTGGGGGCGGTGCACCTCCCTCCCTCGGCAGTCTTGCACATGTGGCTGCCAGGAGCCTTCGACACATCATAGCAGCCGCCCATGTACAGGAAGAACCCGGCAGCACACCGGGTGCAGACGCCATTGGCACAGGTGTTGTCACCCTTAGTTCCTGTGCAGATCCCATCGATGGGGAACGTGGCGGGGTCTCCGCACAGCGAGCAGTACTGGGAGAACGCCCCGGCGCTGTCAACGACGACCGCCCCGCAGGCCCCAGACGTCCCCCCGCAGGCCGTGGGGTCCTCGCAGGCCTTTGTGCACTTCACCGGATTGGTTCCCTCCTTGCGATAGTTGGACTTGCAATCGGTGCATGTAGGGGTTAGGCCGCTGTTACATTGGGAGCACCCCTCGATGCCATTGTCGGCTTTACTGTCGCAGGCGAAGCACTTACCAGCAGAGCCGGGTTGTTTCATGAAGAATCCAGGCTTGCATTTAGTGCACTGATCATTGCCAGCAGCAGAGCATGTAGCACAGTTGGCACCGCAAGCTGTGCATGTATCAGAACCAAAGTATCCGTCGAGGCAAGCTGAGCAGGTCGGCTTGGCTCCGTTCTTCTTACACGTTTTACAATTAGCAATCCCCTTGTCGTTTGCTTCTGTTCCTGTTGTTGTATCACTGCATAATATGCACTTGGTGCTATCATCACTCAGAAAGTGGGATCCGTCGACGTTATCTGTTGCGCACCCAGCATCATCGACGCAAGTGGTTGTCCCATCCAGCTCTGTCTTCACCTTCTTATTGTTACAGGCGGTGCACTGGGGCTTGCTGACAGTCGTGTTGTACTCACACGCGGTGCAATCTGCTATACCAGACTCCTTGCATGTCATTGTCATAGGGTCAGCATAAGTGTTTCCAGTGCATCCATCACTATTCACGCATGCATTATCCTTCAGGAACGTATTTCCCTTACAAGAGGTACACTGGGTCGCCGATGTCTCACAGGTCAGACAAGTACCATCACATTTGGTACATGCCTGAGAGTCCATGTAGTACCCATCTTGACACTCGGTGCACGTGGCCGCTCCTGTATTGCCACCAGGTGCCGTGCACTTGAGACAGTTGGCCACTCCCTTGTTCCATTCGCTCCTGTGGCATCATGACAGAGATGCACTCCCCACCAGGGGTCACCTTGTCTGCCCCATTCTGGAATATGTACTGACTATCTGTATTACAAGCAGTGCATACTCCATTACTGGCCTGTGTGCATATCACACTCCACTATCATACTATCACCCTCTATCACACATTGTACAGCATTCACTACCCAAGTCACGCCTTCCCCCTGCACACGAACCACCAGCAGAGGAAGCCCACGAGGCCCCCCACGACAGCGACCACAGCGACGGAGATCCCCGCGATGGCCCCCGTGGAGAGCCCGCTCCTGTTGGCGCCAGAGGACACACAGGAGGCCCCACTGCTGTCTAGGCTGAAGCCACTGTTGCACTCCTCACACACATCATCCACCACACAGCTCTTGCAATCACCCACAGAGCATGTCACACACCCACTGCCGTCCTTGTTGGGCACCTTACCACTGTCACAGGCAGTACACACAGCGGCAGCCATACCAACTGTTGTTAGAGCTGCTGGGGCTGTACACTGGGAGCAGCCATGTACCCCCACATATGCCTTAGCGGTACCTTGAGGATCTACTAGTGTGCCTAGGGGGTTACTACATGCCAACACGGACTGCTGAGCATTGGATGCCCCTGGTACCAGGAAGTACTTATTATTCTCATTAACAGCGGTACAGACACCGTTGGCTGCTGTCTTGCACATATGTTGTCCAGGTGGACTCTGAGTGCTATAACAACCACCCATATATAAGAAATATCCTGTAGTACAAGACTCACAGACATGGTTGTTACAAGTATTACTTTGAGCCTCACTAGCACAGAGACCATCTATAGGATACTTACTGCTATCCCCACAGTATGAACAGTAGTGCTTTGTGGTGCCCTGATCATCTATTATCATGGCATCACAAGCACCAGAGGTACCCCCACAGGCAGTATCATCTTCACATACCTTTGTACATGTAACAGGACTGGTACCACTCTGCTTGCGATAGTTCACCTTACAGTCAGTACACTTGAAAGTACTGGCCTCCATTGTGCATTGGGAGCACCCCTCGATGCCCCCATTGTTTGTGTCATCGCAGGCGAAGCATTCTCCAGGAGTGCTACTGACCTTCAGGAAGAACCCGGTCTTGCAGGTTTGGCATTTGGTCTTGTCAGCTTTTTCAGAACATGTGGCACAGTTAGCACCACAGGCCTCACACGTGGCGGCAGGGCCATTTCCTTCTTTGATATACCCTTCGAGGCATTCTATGCATTCTGGTTTCTGACTTTGCTGCTTAGTACATGTCTTGCAGCCGGCAATGCCTTTGTTCTTTGGTTCTGAATCCGACGCTGCGGGATCACTGCACAAACGACACACGTTGTCTTCGGTCATAAAGAGACCGTTATCAGCTCCTTGACACCCGGCGTAGTCTTTTGTCACACAGGTCGAGGTCCCATCAAGGGTCGTCCTGGGGGTCTTATTGGTCCCGCAGTTGGTGCACCTTGGCTTCCCCGTGGCATCATTATATTCACATGCGGTGCACCCAGCTATGTCGGGATCACATGCCTTGCAGGTCCAGGTCTTCTTGTCTGCGTACTTATCAGCACCACATTCAGTAGCCTCTACACAAGTGTTACCATCCTTCAGGAACTTCCCCTCAACGCAGGCGGTACACTGAGTCGGAGTATCAGCTGAGCAAGCAGAGCAGCCGTCTCCGCACTTCACACATGCACTGTCCTTCGTAACGAACCCTGCTTGACACTCTGTACACGTGGCCGGTCCGCTAGTGCCCGTGTGGGAGCATTCTGAGCATCCAGCGACTCCCATGACCCCGTTTCTATCTGTCGTATCAGAGCACAGTATGCACTCACTACCCTTCTCTGGTGTTGCAGCCGGGTTCTTGAACAGGCCGTTATCTGCCTTACAAGCAGTGCACAGTCCTCCCTCAGCCTTTGTGCATATCTCACTCCACTATCATACTATCACCCTCTATCACACATTGTACAGCATTCACTACCCAAGTCACGCCTTCCCTCTACATATGAACCACCAGCAGAGGAAGCCGACGAGGCCCCCCACGACAGCGATGACAGCGACGGAGATCCCTGCTATGGCACCAGTACTGAGGCCGCTCTTGTTGGTGCCAGAGGACGCACAGGAGGTCCCACTGCTGTCAGGGCTGTATCCATCGTTGCACACACAGACAGAGTCGGTGTCAGTGGAGTTGCTGGGGCAGCTATCCACGCATGACTTCCTTCCAGGGCTCACCTTCTTACCACTACTGCATGCCTCGCACATGTTGTCCATATCACAGTGCGAGCATCCACTAACGGTACATGGGAAGCACCCGCTCCCAGCCAGGTTGGGCTTGTTGTTGTTGGTACACGCTGTACACACAGCAGCAGTCATACCAGTCTCAGATGGAGCTGTTGGGGCCGTGCATGCTGAGCAGTTGAGTACCCCAACGTATGCCTTAGAGGTATCACCAGTGCCTACTAGTGTGCCAAGGGAGTTGCTACATGCTAATACAGACTGATTCTGATTGGTTGCCCCAGGGACTACGAAGTACCTATTGTTGGCATTAACAGCAGTACAGACACCGTTGGCTGCTGTCTTGCACATATGTTGTCCAGGTACTGTATCAACCTTGTAACAACCTCCCATATACAAGAAGTAGTTGTTAGTGCATTGTGTACATACACCTTGATCACATTGATTATTTGCTTTAGCACTATTACACTTCCCATCTATAGGATACGTATTAGCTTCTCCACAGTATGAGCAATAATGATGCTCTACACCCTTATCATCAATCACTATTGCATCGCAGGCACCAGAAGTTCCTCCACAGGCAGTATCATCTTCACAGATCTTGGTGCATGTGACAGAGCCAGTACTGCCCTCCTTGCGATAGTTAGGCTTACAGTCAGTGCACTTGAAAGCACCGTTGTTAGAGCAGACACTGCAGCCTTCGCGACCCTTATCGTCTACGCTATCGCATGGGACGCACTTCTTCCCCTGTTGATCTGTAGTAGTTACTAAGAAGTATCCAGTCTTGCAGGTTTCACACTTATTTGGATCACCAGCAACAGAGCATGTGGCACAGTTATCACCACACTTGTCTGTACATGTACTAGTACCACTATCAAAGAAGTATCCATCGAGACAGGCTGAGCAGGTTGGATTGTCACTTCCTGTTTTCGTACATGTCTTGCAGTTGGCCTTTCCTTCGTTACCAAGAGTTGAATCTGTCACATCACTACAAAGAGCACACGTTTTGTCCTCCTTCATAAATAAGGCCTCGTCAGCGCCCTCGCATCCTTCAAGCGTCTTCGCCACGCAGGTCGATGTCCCGTCGAGGGCCGTCCTGGGGGTCTTATTGGTCCCGCAGTTAGTGCACTTCGGCTTCCCCGTGGCCTTGTCGAAGGAGCATGCCGTGCACTCTGCGTGTATCGTACTACATGCCTTGCATGTTCCCGACTCCGGGTCAGCATAAGTGTTTCCATCGCATCCAGTATCTTGTACACATTGATTACTCTTCAGGTACTTCCCCTCTGGGCACGATGTACAATGATTCTGACCACTTCCATCGCAGGTCAGACAAGCTTCATTACATTTGACACATGTCTGAGAGTTCTTGTAGTATCCATCTTGGCACTCTGTACACGTGGCAGGTCCTGGACTACTGTCTGACTTGGTACACTGTGCGCAGTTAGCCACCCCTGTATATCCATCTGCCCCATTGACATCATGACAGAGGATGCACTCACTACCAGGCTTCTGAGGTGTAACTGGGTTCTTGAACAGGCCGTTAGCTGTCTTACAAGCAGTGCACACTCCATCACTGGCTGCTGTGCATATCACACTCCACTATCACACATTATCACCCACTATCACCTTCTATCACCCATTGTACAGCATTCACTACCCAAGTCACGCCTTCCCCCTGCACACGAACCACCAGCAGAGGAAGCCCACGAGGCCCCCCACGACAGCGATGACAGCCACGGAGATCCCCGCGACGGCCCCGTGGAGAGCCCGCTCCTGTTGGTGCCAGAGGACACACACATGCCATCCCTCGGGACATAGCCCTCCTCGCACTCCCCGCAGACGCCCTCTGCGCTGCACCGCATGCACCTCTCTATGTCACAGACAATGCACTGGGTGCCGTCCAGGCTGGGTCTCTGGTCTTTATTGGTACATGCCTCACACTTGTTGTCTGCGCTGCAGTGAGAGCAGCCCTGGGCCGGACACACATAGCAGGTGCTTCCAGCCATGTTGGGCTTCTTATTGTCCTCAGCACACACCTCGCACATCCCGTCGATGGCGCAGCTCTTGCACCCGCGACCGCACACAGGTGCACCCGCTGCCATCCTGTGGGCTTCTTCGTCTTGTCGCACGCACTACAGACCGCCGCGGCCATCGCATTGGCGGGCTGGCGCCTGCGGGCCGCGCACGCCCGTGCATCTAGCACGCCGACGTACGCCTTGTCGCCCGCGGTCGCTCCCACAGGGTTGCCACAGGCAGCACGGACTGCTGAGCAGCAAGTCCCCAGAATCTGAAGTACGCCCGACGGTGTGGTGCAGAACCCACTGGAGCCGCAGAGCACATGAGGTTGCCAGAGCCTTCGACACATCATAGCAACCACCCATATAGAGGAAGTAGTTGTTGGTGCACCGCGTACATACGCCATCGGCGCAGGTATTACCTGCAAGTGCATTGTGCACTTTCCCATTAATAGGCCCATAGCCGGCGCCAACACACTTTGAACAGTAAGAGAGCATGCTGCCGTCGTGCCGACCACGATGGCGTCGCAGGCCCCTGCTGTCCCCACATGCAGTCTCATCTTCACAGGTCTTTGTACATGTGAGGTCGCTAGGTTCTCCGCTGGTCTGTAGTTGGGCTTACATTCAGTGCATTTGAGGGACCCCACGCCGCCTGTGCACTCGGCACAGCCTGGAATCCCACTTGTCTCGTCATCACAGAGAAACGCATGTCTTAGGCGGGCCATCCTTAAGGAAGTACCCGGCATGCATCTTGTACATGTGTTGATTTGACCCGCTGTTCCGCACTCTGCGCAGTTTCCTGTGCAGGCCTCGCAGGCGTTTCCGTTGACTTTATTACCCGTCGACACAAGCCTCGCAGGTGCCTTTTGCGGTGCACAGCTTGCAGTTCTGGACTCCGCCCTTACCATTGTCGCCGCACTGCACGCACTTGAGGCGTCGTAGAAGTGCGTCTTGCCCACTTTGCACTCGGCCTCATCAACACAGGTCGTTGTCCCATCCAGCTCGTCTCTGACCGTTTACTACCGCAGTCGGTGCACTTCGGCTTTCCCGTGGCGTCGTCGTATGCACACGCCGGTGCATCCTTGTATCTCACTGCAGGCCTTACAGGTCCAGGTCTTCTTGTCCGCATAGTTACCTTGTCACATCCACCAGCATCTACACAAGTGTTACCATCCTTCAGGT
>NW_024037078.1:0-32836 GCF_000002435.2 Giardia duodenalis
TTTGTACATTTTCCTCCCTGCACTGTAGTACACACTTGCTTGCCAGGCTGTCATCTGTCTGATAGCAACCGCCATCTTTGAGGAGAGTATTTTCACATTGAGTGCATGCTCCATTACTCACCGTAGTGCAAAATCGTGTTCGCGTATTGGCCGCACAGTTGCCATCCAGTGGTGCCTGTTGAGTGTTCTTGCACTTTGAGCAGTATGCAGTTCCTCCTATCTGAGCCCCCACTCTGCGCATCCATCGTTTGTAGAACTCACGCTGCACTGGTTCATGCACGTGCCCCATTGGCAGGAGTATCAGCATCTGTATACTGAAGCATCCTCCAGCAGGACAAGCCGTACACTTATCAGCGCCCTCACCCTTGCACTCTACGCACGCATCGTTGCACTTCTTGCACTTTCTGTCAGTGTCATTTCCGTAGTAGCCCTTGAGGGTCGTGCAGTCAGATACGCATTGACTGGTTGGGGTGAGGTAGTACTCAGACAGACACTTTGTACAGACCTCCTTATCGGCACCTTCACTGGTGCACTCCAAACAGTGCTCTGTGTTACAGTTACTGATTGGTTGGCATTCAGTCGATTCAGTATTAGGTTGGAGTCCTTCGTTGCACTCGCACACTTGGCTATCCTGTCCGGTGGCCTTGGGGGTAGAGTTAGCAGGGCAACTAGCAACGCACGACTTTCTGTTGAGACCAAAGATGGTCTTCGTATCAGTCGTACACGTCTTACAAACCACTCCGTTGGCGCCTTTCTCACAAGTGGTGCAGTCAGTTGTTCCAGCCGACACACATGTATTGCACTCCTTTGCTTCTTCATCAACGTAGTGGGTTGCCGGACAACCAGCTGTGTCAACGCACGTGCCGGTTGTGGACTCGCCATCCTTCTTCAGGTACTTCTTGGTCCCAGACGTTTTACACAGGCTGCACTTCTGTTGCTCCTTGGCCACGCACACAGCGCAATTATCATCTGCACACGCGGTGCACTTCTTCTCGGTAGCGTCGATGAAGAAGCCCTCCTCATTAGTACACGCCTCTGCGCTAACACAGCTGGGTGCATCGCCAGCTTTAAAGTAGAATCCATCAACACACTCCCCACATATATTGTCCACCACACAGCTCTTGCAATCACCCACAGAGCATGTCACACACCCACTACCACCCTTGTTGGGCTTCTTACCACTGTCACAGGCAGTACACACAGCGACAGTCATACCAGCTGTTGTTAGAGCTGTCGGGGCTGTGCACTGAGAGCAGCCATCTACTCCCACGTATGCCTTAGCGGTACCTTGAGGATCTACTAGTGTGCCTAGGGGGTTACTACATGCCAACACGGACTGCTGAGCATTGGATGCCCCTGGTACCAGGAAGTACTTATTATTCTCATTAACAGCGGTACAGACACCGTTGGCTGCTGTCTTGCACATGGACTTACCCGGCTGAGTTGACACACTATAACAACCACCCATGTATAGGAAGTATCCCGTAGTACATGATGTACATATATGATTATCACAAGTATTCCCATTCTTTTGACCACTATCAACACACTTCCCATCAATTGGTATCTTATTGGTCTCTCCACAGTAGGAACAGTAGTGCTTTGTGGTGCCCTGATCATCAATTATCATGGCATCACAAGCACCAGAGGTACCCCCGCAGGCAGTATCATCCTCACAGGTTTTGGTACATGTAACAGGACTGGTACCGCTCTGCTTGTAGTTCGCTTTACAGCCAGTACACTTGAAAGTACTGGCCTCCTTTGTACACTCAGCACACCCATCGATGCCCCCATTGTTTGTGTCACTACATGAGATGCACTTTCCTGCCGGTTTTGCAACCTCAACGAGGAAGAACCCTGCCTTACAGGTCAGGCACTTATCCTCAGCAGTTTCAGCTGAGCATGTGGCACAGTTGGCGTGACAGGGGGTGCATGTTACTGAACCAACTCCGGTACTTTTGTATCCCTCCAGGCATTCTGTGCAAGTTGGATTAGCACTCGCTGTCTTCATGCAAGCCTTACAGCCAGCAATGCCTTTGTTCTTTTGTTCTGGATCCGACGCTGCGGGATCACTGCACAAACGACACACGTTGTCTTCGGTCATAAAGAGACCGTTATCAGCTCCTTGACACCCGGCGTAGTTCTTCGCCACGCAGGTCGAGGTTCCATCAAGGGTCGTCCTGGGGATCTTACTGTTATCACAAGCTGTGCACTTCGGCTTCTTGGTAGTCGAATCAACTTCACACTGGGTACATGCTTGATCTATCGTGTTGCAGTCCCTACAAGTTCCCGACTCTGGGTCAGCATAAGTGTTTCCAGTGCACTCATTACTATTCACGCATGCATTATCCTTCAGGAACGTATTTCCCTTACAAGAGGTACACTGGGTCGCCGACGTCTCACAGGTCAGGCAAGAGTCGTTGCACTTCTCACATGCGCCGTTACTATTTAGAAAGTATCCCTCTGTGCATGCAGTACACGTGGCAGCCCCCTTGTTACTGTCTGGCGCTGTGCATGTGGCGCAGCTCTCCACTCCCTTATATCCATTCGCTCCTGTGGCATCATGACAGAGTATGCACTCCCCACCAGGGGTCACCTTGTCTGCCCCATTCTGGAATATGTACTGACTATCTGTATTACAAGCAGTGCACAGTCCTCCCTCAGCCTTTGTGCATATCTCACTCCACTATCATACTATCACCCTCTATCACACATTGTACAGCATTCACTACCCAAGTCACGCCTTCCCCCTGCACACGAACCACCAGCAGAGGAAGCCCACGAGGCCCCCCACGACAGCGATGACAGCGACGGAGATCCCTGCTATGGCACCAGTACTGAGGCCGCTTCTGTTGCCCCCGCTGGGCTTGGTGGACACGCACGCCTCACCCTCCAGCCTGTAGTCGTCCCCACACTGGCCGCACTTGTTCTCCTCGCTGCACCTGACGCACCCGTCGATATTGCAGGCGATGCACTTCGTTCCGTCTGTGTTCGGCCTCTGGTCTTTACTGGTACAGGCCTCGCACTTATCGCCTGCTCCACAGTGCGAGCATCCGTCAACGGTACATGCGAAGCACCCGCTCCCAGCCAGGTTGGGCTTGTTGTTGTTGGTACACGCTGTACACACAGCAGCAGTCATACCAGTCTCAGATGGAGCTGCTGGGGCCGTACATGCCGAACAGCCATCTACCCCCACATATGCCTTAGAGGTATCACCAGTGCCTACTAGTGTGCCAAGGGAGTTGCTACATGCTAATACAGACTGATTCTGATTGGTTGCCCCAGGGACTATGAAGTACCTATTGTTGGCATTAACAGCAGTACAGACACCGTTGGCTGCTGTCTTGCACATATGTTGTCCAGGTACTGTATCAACCTTGTAACAACCTCCCATATACAAGAAGTAGTTGTTAGTGCATTGTGTACATACACCTTGATCACATTGATTATTTGCTTTAGCACTATTACACTTCCCATCTATAGGATACGTATTAGCTTCTCCACAGTATGAGCAATAATGATGCTCTACACCCTTATCATCAATCACTATTGCATCGCAGGCACCAGAAGTTCCTCCACAGGCAGTATCATCTTCACAGATCTTGGTGCATGTGACAGAGCCAGTACTGCCCTCCTTGCGATAGTTAGGCTTACAGTCAGTGCACTTGAAAGCACCGTTGTTAGAGCAGACACTGCAGCCTTCGCGACCCTTATCGTCTACGCTATCGCATGGGACGCACTTCTTCCCCTGTTGATCTGTAGTAGTTACTAAGAAGTATCCAGTCTTGCAGGTTTCACACTTATTTGGATCACCAGCAACAGAGCATGTGGCACAGTTATCACCACACTTGTCTGTACATGTACTAGTACCACTATCAAAGAAGTATCCATCGAGACAGGCTGAGCAGGTTGGATTGTCACTTCCTGTTTTCGTACATGTCTTGCAGTTGGCCTTTCCTTCGTTACCAAGAGTTGAATCTGTCACATCACTACAAAGAGCACACGTTTTGTCCTCCTTCATAAATAAGGCCTCGTCAGCGCCCTCGCATCCTTCAAGCGTCTTCGCCACGCAGGTCGATGTCCCGTCGAGGGCCGTCCTGGGGGTCTTATTGGTCCCGCAGTTAGTGCACTTTGGCTTCCCCGTGGCCTTGTCGAAGGAGCATGCCGTGCACTCTGCGTGTATCGTACTACATGCCTTGCATGTTCCCGACTCCGGGTCAGCATACTTATCATTACCACAGCTATCAGTACATTGATTCCCATTGAGGTACTTCCCCTCTGGACACGATGTGCACTGGGTCGCCGATGTCTCACAGGTGGCACAGTTCCCCTCGCATGGCTTACAAAGCTTGTTGTTTAGGAAGTACCCCTCTTGACAGGTATTACACGTGGCAGGTCCTGCATTCCCTGGTGCCGTACACTTGAGACAGTTGGCCACTCCCGTATATCCATTCGCTCCCTTGATATCAGAGCACAGGATGCACTCACTACCAGGGGTCACCTTGTCTGCCCTGTTCTGGAATATGTACTTGTTATCTGTCTTACAAGCAGTGCACAGTCCATTACTGGCCTTTGTACATATCACACTCCACTATCATACTATCACCCTCTATCACACATTGTACAGCATTCACTACCCAAGTCACGCCTTCCCTCTACATATGAACCACCAGCAGAGGAAGCCCACGAGGCCCCCCACGACAGCGACCACAGCGACGGAGATCCCCGCGATGGCCCCCGTGGAGAGCCCGCTCCTGTTGGTGCCAGAGGACACACACATGCCATCCCTCGGGACATAGCCCTCCTCGCACTCCCCGCAGACGCCCTCTGCGCTGCACCGCATGCACCTCTCTATGTCACAGACAATGCACTGGGTGCCGTCCAGGCTGGGTCTCTGGTCTTTATTGGTACATGCCTCACACTTGTTGTCTGCGCTGCAGTGAGAGCAGCCCTGGGCCGGACACACATAGCAGGTGCTTCCAGCCATGTTGGGCTTCTTATTGTCCTCAGCACACACCTCGCACATCCCGTCGATGGCGCAGCTCTTGCACCCGCCGACCGCACACAGGGTGCACCCGCTGCCATCCTTGTTGGGCTTCTTCGTCTTGTCGCACGCACTACAGACCGCCGCGGCCATCGCATTGGCGGCTGGCGCCTGCGGGGCCGCGCACGCCGTGCAGTCTAGCACGCCGACGTACGCCTTGTCGCCCGCGGTCGCTCCCACAGGGTTGCCACAGGCAAGCACGGACTGCTGAGCAGCAGAGTCCCCGGGAATCTTGAAGTAGCGCCCGACCGGTGTGGTGCAGAACCCACTTGGAGCCGCAGAGCACATGAGGTTGCCAGGAGCCTTCGACACATCATAGCAACCACCCATATAGAGGAAGTAGTTGTTGGTGCACCGCGTACATACGCCATCGGCGCAGGTATTACCTGCAAGTGCATTGGTGCACTTCCCATTAATAGGGCCATAGCCGGCGCCAACACACTTTGAACAGTAAGAGAGCATGCTGCCGTCGTTGCCGACCACGATGGCGTCGCAGGCCCCTGCTGTCCCTCCACATGCAGTCTCATCTTCACAGGTCTTTGTACATGTGAGGTCGCTAGGTTCTCCGCTGGGTCTGTAGTTGGGCTTACATTCAGTGCATTTGAGGGACCCCACGCCGCCTGTGCACTCGGCACAGCCTGGAATCCCACTTGTCTCGTCATCACAGAGAACGCATGTCTTAGGCGGGCCATCCTTAAGGAAGTACCCCGGCATGCATCTTGTACATGTGTTGATTTGACCCGCTGTTCCGCACTCTGCGCAGTTTCCTGTGCAGGCCTCGCAGGCGTTTCCGTTGACTTTATACCCGTCGACACAAGCCTCGCAGGTGCCTTTTGCGGTGCACAGCTTGCAGTTCTGGACTCCGCCCTTACCATTGTCGCCGCACTGCACGCACTTCGAGGCGTCGTAGAAGTGCGTCTTGCCCACTTTGCACTCGGCCTCATCAACACAGGTCGTTGTCCCATCCAGCTCGTCTCTGACCGTCTTACTACCGCAGTCGGTGCACTTCGGCTTTCCCGTGGCGTCGTCGTATGCACACGCGGTGCATCCTTGTATCTCACTGCAGGCCTTACAGGTCCAGGTCTTCTTGTCCGCATAGTTACCATTGTCACATCCACCAGCATCTACACAAGTGTTACCATCCTTCAGGTACTTCCCCTCAACGCAGGCGGTACACTGAGTCGGAGTATCAGCTGAGCAAGCAGAGCAGCCGTCTCCGCACTTCACACATGCACTGTCCTTCGTAACGAACCCTGCTTGACACTCTGTACACGTGGCCGGTCCGCTAGTGCCCGTGTGGGAGCATTCTGAGCATCCAGCGACTCCCATGACCCCGTTTCTATCTGTCGTATCAGAGCACAGTATGCACTCACTACCCTTCTCTGGTGTTGCAGCCGGGTTCTTGAACAGGCCGTTATCTGCCTTACAAGCAGTGCACAGTCCTCCCTCAGCCTTTGTGCATATCTCACTCCACTATCATACTATCACCCTCTATCACACATTGTACAGCATTCACTACCCAAGTCACGCCTTCCCCCTGCACACGAACCACCAGCAGAGGAAGCCCACGAGGCCCCCCACGACAGCGATGACAGCGACGGAGATCCCCGCGATGGCCCCCGTGGAGAGCCCGCCCCTGTTGGTACTCATAGACACACAGGAGGTCCCACTGCTGTCTAGACTGTACCCATCAACACACTCCCCACACACATCATCCACCACACAGCTCTTGCAGTCACTCACAGAGCACAGCACACACCCACTACCATCCCTGTTGGGCTTCTTACTACTGTCACAAGAGGTACACACAGCGACAGTCATACCAGCCCCAGTCAGAGCTGCTGGGGCTGTACACTGCGAACAGCCATCCACCCCCACATATGCCTTAGAGGTATCACCAGTGCCTACTAGTGTGCCAAGGGAGTTGCTACATGCCAATACAGACTGATTCTGATTGGTTGCCCCAGGGACTATGAAGTACCTATTGTTGGCATTAACAGCGGTACAGACACCGTTGGCTGCTGTCTTGCACATATGTTGTCCAGGTACTGTATCAACCTTGTAACAACCTCCCATATACAAGAAGTAGTTGTTAGTGCATTGTGTACATACACCTTGATCACATTGATTATTTGCTTTAGCACTATTACACTTCCCATCTATAGGATACGTATTAGCTTCTCCACAGTATGAGCAATAATGATGCTCTACACCCTTATCATCAATCACTATTGCATCGCAGGCACCAGAAGTTCCTCCACAGGCAGTATCATCTTCACAGATCTTGGTGCATGTGACAGAGCCAGTACTGCCCTCCTTGCGATAGTTAGGCTTACAGTCAGTGCACTTGAAAGCACCGTTGTTAGAGCAGACACTGCAGCCTTCGCGACCCTTATCGTCTACGCTATCGCATGGGACGCACTTCTTCCCCTGTTGATCTGTAGTAGTTACTAAGAAGTATCCAGTCTTGCAGGTTTCACACTTATTTGGATCACCAGCAACAGAGCATGTGGCACAGTTATCACCACACTTGTCTGTACATGTACTAGTACCACTATCAAAGAAGTATCCATCGAGACAGGCTGAGCAGGTTGGATTGTCACTTCCTGTTTTCGTACATGTCTTGCAGTTGGCCTTTCCTTCGTTACCAAGAGTTGAATCTGTCACATCACTACAAAGAGCACACGTTTTGTCCTCCTTCATAAATAAGGCCTCGTCAGCGCCCTCGCATCCTTCAAGCGTCTTCGCCACGCAGGTCGATGTCCCGTCGAGGGCCGTCCTGGGGGTCTTATTGGTCCCGCAGTTAGTGCACTTCGGCTTCCCCGTGGCCTTGTCGAAGGAGCATGCCGTGCACTCTGCGTGTATCGTACTACATGCCTTGCATGTTCCCGACTCCGGGTCAGCATAAGTGTTTCCATCGCATCCAGTATCTTGTACACATTGATTACTCTTCAGGTACTTCCCCTCTGGGCACGATGTACAATGATTCTGACCACTTCCATCGCAGGTCAGACAAGCTTCATTACATTTGACACATGTCTGAGAGTTCTTGTAGTATCCATCTTGGCACTCTGTACACGTGGCAGGTCCTGGACTACTGTCTGACTTGGTACACTGTGCGCAGTTAGCCACCCCTGTATATCCATCTGCCCCATTGACATCATGACAGAGGATGCACTCACTACCAGGCTTCTGAGGTGTAACTGGGTTCTTGAACAGGCCGTTAGCTGTCTTACAAGCAGTGCACACTCCATCACTGGCTGCTGTGCATATCACACTCCACTATCACACATTATCACACTATCACCTTCTATCACACATTGTACAGCATTCACTACCTAAGTCACGCCTTCCCCCTGCACACGAACCACCAGCAGAGGAAGCCCACGAGGCCCCCCACGACAGCGATGACAGCCACGGAGATCCCTGCTATGGCACCAGTACTGAGGCCGCTTCTGTTGCCCCCGCTGGGCTTGGTGGACACGCACGCCTCACCCTCCAGCCTGTAGTCGTCCCCGCACTGGCCGCACTTGTTCTCCTCGCTGCACCTGACGCACCCGTCGATATTGCAGGCGATGCACTTCGTTCCGTCTGTGTTCGGCCTCTGGTCTTTACTGGTACAGGCCTCGCACTTATCGCCTGCTCCACAGTGCGAGCATCCGTCAACGGTACATGCGAAGCACCCGCTCCCAGCCAGGTTGGGCTTGTTGTTGTTGGTACACGCTGTACACACAGCAGCAGTCATGCCACCATCAGATGGAGCTGCTGGGGCTGTACACTGTGAACAGTTGAGTACCCCCACGTATGCCTTAGCAGTATCACCAGTGCCTACTAGTGTGCCTAGGGGGTTCTCGCAGGCCAGGACAGACTGATCAGTATTGGATGCCCCCGGGACCAGGAAGTACCGGCCGTTCTCGCTGGGGGCGGTGCACCTCCCTCCCTCGGCAGTCTTGCACATGTGGCTGCCAGGAGCCTTCGACACATCATAGCAGCCGCCCATGTACAGGAAGAACCCGGCAGCACACCGGGTGCAGACGCCATTGGCACAGGTGTTGTCACCCTTAGTTCCTGTGCAGATCCCATCGATGGGGAACGTGGCGGGGTCTCCGCACAGCGAGCAGTACTGGGAGAACGCCCCGGCGCTGTCAACGACGACCGCCCCGCAGGCCCCAGACGTCCCCCCGCAGGCCGTGGGGTCCTCGCAGGCCTTTGTGCACTTCACCGGATTGGTTCCCTCCTTGCGATAGTTGGACTTGCAATCGGTGCATGTAGGGGTTAGGCCGCTGTTACATTGGGAGCACCCCTCGATGCCATTGTCGGCTTTACTGTCGCAGGCGAAGCACTTACCAGCAGAGCCGGGTTGTTTCATGAAGAATCCAGGCTTGCATTTAGTGCACTGATCATTGCCAGCAGCAGAGCATGTAGCACAGTTGGCACCGCAAGCTGTGCATGTATCAGAACCAAAGTATCCGTCGAGGCAAGCTGAGCAGGTCGGCTTGGCTCCGTTCTTCTTACACGTTTTACAATTAGCAATCCCCTTGTCGTTTGCTTCTGTTCCTGTTGTTGTATCACTGCATAATATGCACTTGGTGCTATCATCACTCAGAAAGTGGGATCCGTCGACGTTATCTGTTGCGCACCCAGCATCATCGACGCAAGTGGTTGTCCCATCCAGCTCTGTCTTCACCTTCTTATTGTTACAGGCGGTGCACTGGGGCTTGCTGACAGTCGTGTTGTACTCACACGCGGTGCAATCTGCTATACCAGACTCCTTGCATGTCATTGTCATAGGGTCAGCATAAGTGTTTCCAGTGCATCCATCACTATTCACGCATGCATTATCCTTCAGGAACGTATTTCCCTTACAAGAGGTACACTGGGTCGCCGATGTCTCACAGGTCAGACAAGTACCATCACATTTGGTACATGCCTGAGAGTCCATGTAGTACCCATCTTGACACTCGGTGCACGTGGCCGCTCCTGTATTGCCACCAGGTGCCGTGCACTTGAGACAGTTGGCCACTCCCTTGTTCTCATTCGCTCCTGTGGCATCATGACAGAGGATGCACTCCCCACCAGGGGTCACCTTGTCTGCCCCATTCTGGAATATGTACTGACTATCTGTATTACAAGCAGTGCACAGTCCTCCCTCAGCCTTTGTGCATATCTCACTCCACTATCATACTATCACCCTCTATCACACATTGTACAGCATTCACTACCTAAGTCACGCCTTCCCCCTGCACACGAACCACCAACACAAGAAGCCCACGAGGCCCCCCACGACAGCGATGACAGCCACGGAGATCCCTGCTATGGCACCAGTACTGAGGCCGCTCTTGTTGACGCTTCCGCCGGTGTTGTCGCCAGTGCCGTCGCCCATCACGAAGCACATGAACGCACCGGTGGATGACACCGTGCACTGCCTGCACCCAGCGAGCCCCTCAGAGCACGGATTACACTTTGTCCCAGCACTCTGCGGTTTGTAATATCCAGTGCTGCATGTAGCACAGGCGTTAGCGTCGTTAGCAGCCGTGCATGTCTCGCAGCTAAGATGGCACCTTTTATTGGAACAATCGCCATTATCAGCCGTTAGACCACTGGCACATTTTGTACATTTTCCTCCCTGCACTGTAGTACACACTTGCTTGCCAGGCTGTCTATCTGTCTGATAGCAACCGCCATCTTTGAGGAAGTAGTTATTTTCACATTGAGTGCATGCTCCATTACTCACCGTAGTGCAAAATCGTGTTCGCGTATTGGCCGCACAGTTGCCATCCAGTGGTGCCTGTTGAGTGTTCTTGCACTTTGAGCAGTATGCAGTTCCTCCTATCTGAGCCCCACACTCTGCGCATCCATCGTTTGTAGAACTCACGCTGCACTGGTTCATGCACGTGCCCCCATTGGCAGGAGTATCAGCATCTGTATACTGAAGCATCCTCCCAGCAGGACAAGCCGTACACTTATCAGCGCCCTCACCCTTGCACTCTACGCACGCATCGTTGCACTTCTTGCACTTTCTGTCAGTGTCATTTCCGTAGTAGCCCTTGAGGGTCGTGCAGTCAGATACGCATTGACTGGTTGGGGTGAGGTAGTACTCAGACAGACACTTTGTACAGACCTCCTTATCGGCACCTTCACTGGTGCACTCCAAACAGTGCTCTGTGTTACAGTTACTGATTGGTTGGCATTCAGTCGATTCAGTATTAGGTTGGAGTCCTTCGTTGCACTCGCACACTTGGCTATCCTGTCCGGTGGCCTTGGGGGTAGAGTTAGCAGGGCAACTAGCAACGCACGACTTTCTGTTGAGACCAAAGATGGTCTTCGTATCAGTCGTACACGTCTTACAAACCACTCCGTTGGCGCCTTTCTCACAAGTGGTGCAGTCAGTTGTTCCAGCCGACACACATGTATTGCACTCCTTTGCTTCTTCATCAACGTAGTGGGTTGCCGGACAACCAGCTGTGTCAACGCACGTGCCGGTTGTGGACTCGCCATCCTTCTTCAGGTACTTCTTGGTCCCAGACGTTTTACACAGGCTGCACTTCTGTTGCTCCTTGGCCACGCACACAGCGCAATTATCATCTGCACACGCGGTGCACTTCTTCTCGGTAGCGTCGATGAAGAAGCCCTCCTCATTAGTACACGCCTCTGCGCTAACACAGCTGGGTGCATCGCCAGCTTTAAAGTAGAATCCATCAACACACTCCCCACATATATTGTCCACCACACAGCTCTTGCAATCACCCACAGAGCATGTCACACACCCACTACCACCCTTGTTGGGCTTCTTACCACTGTCACAGGCAGTACACACAGCGGCAGCCATACCAACTGTTGTTAGAGCTGCTGGGGCTGTACACTGGGAGCAGCCATGTACCCCCACATATGCCTTAGCGGTACCTTGAGGATCTACTAGTGTGCCTAGGGGGTTACTACATGCCAACACGGACTGCTGAGCATTGGATGCCCCTGGTACCAGGAAGTACTTATTATTCTCATTAACAGCGGTACAGACACCGTTGGCTGCTGTCTTGCACATGGACTTACCCGGCTGAGTTGACACACTATAACAACCACCCATGTATAGGAAGTATCCCGTAGTACATGATGTACATATATGATTATCACAAGTATTCCCATTCTTTTGACCACTATCAACACACTTCCCATCAATTGGTATCTTATTGGTCTCTCCACAGTAGGAACAGTAGTGCTTTGTGGTGCCCTGATCATCAATTATCATGGCATCACAAGCACCAGAGGTACCCCCGCAGGCAGTATCATCCTCACAGGTTTTGGTACATGTAACAGGACTGGTACCGCTCTGCTTGTAGTTCGCTTTACAGCCAGTACACTTGAAAGTACTGGCCTCCTTTGTACACTCAGCACACCCATCGATGCCCCCATTGTTTGTGTCACTACATGAGATGCACTTTCCTGCCGGTTTTGCAACCTCAACGAGGAAGAACCCTGCCTTACAGGTCAGGCACTTATCCTCAGCAGTTTCAGCTGAGCATGTGGCACAGTTGGCGTGACAGGGGGTGCATGTTACTGAACCAACTCCGGTACTTTTGTATCCCTCCAGGCATTCTGTGCAAGTTGGATTAGCACTCGCTGTCTTCATGCAAGCCTTACAGCCAGCAATGCCTTTGTTCTTTTGTTCTGGATCCGACGCTGCGGGATCACTGCACAAACGACACACGTTGTCTTCGGTCATAAAGAGACCGTTATCAGCTCCTTGACACCCGGCGTAGTTCTTCGCCACGCAGGTCGAGGTTCCATCAAGGGTCGTCCTGGGGATCTTACTGCTATCACAAGCTGTGCACTTCGGCTTCTTGGTAGTCGAATCAACTTCACACTGGGTACATGCTTGATCTATCGTGTTGCAGTCCCTACAAGTTCCCGACTCTGGGTCAGCATAAGTGTTTCCAGTGCACTCATTACTATTCACGCATGCATTATCCTTCAGGAACGTATTTCCCTTACAAGAGGTACACTGGGTCGCCGACGTCTCACAGGTCAGGCAAGAGTCGTTGCACTTCTCACATGCGCCGTTACTATTTAGAAAGTATCCCTCTGTGCATGCAGTACACGTGGCAGCCCCCTTGTTACTGTCTGGCGCTGTGCATGTGGCGCAGCTCTCCACTCCCTTATATCCATTCGCTCCTGTGGCATCATGACAGAGTATGCACTCCCCACCAGGGGTCACCTTGTCTGCCCCATTCTGGAATATGTACTGACTATCTGTATTACAAGCAGTGCACAGTCCTCCCTCAGCCTTTGTGCATATCACACTCCACTATCATACTATCACCCTCTATCACACATTGTACAGCATTCACTACCCAAGTCACGCCTTCCCCCTGCACACGAACCACCAGCAGAGGAAGCCCACGAGGCCCCCCACGACGACGACCACGGCCACGGAGATCCCCGCGATGGCCCCCGTGGAGAGCCCGCCCCTGTTGGTACTCATAGACACACAGGAGGTCCCACTGCTGTCTAGACTGTACCCATCAACACACTCCCCACACACATCATCCACCACACAGCTCTTGCAGTCACTCACAGAGCACAGCACACACCCACTACCATCCCTGTTGGGCTTCTTACTACTGTCACAAGAGGTACACACAGCGACAGTCATACCAGCCCCAGTCAGAGCTGCTGGGGCTGTACACTGCGAACAGCCATCCACCCCCACATATGCCTTAGAGGTATCACCAGTGCCTACTAGTGTGCCAAGGGAGTTGCTACATGCCAATACAGACTGATTCTGATTGGTTGCCCCAGGGACTATGAAGTACCTATTGTTGGCATTAACAGCGGTACAGACACCGTTGGCTGCTGTCTTGCACATATGTTGTCCAGGTACTGTATCAACCTTGTAACAACCTCCCATATACAAGAAGTAGTTGTTAGTGCATTGTGTACATACACCTTGATCACATTGATTATTTGCTTTAGCACTATTACACTTCCCATCTATAGGATACGTATTAGCTTCTCCACAGTATGAGCAATAATGATGCTCTACACCCTTATCATCAATCACTATTGCATCGCAGGCACCAGAAGTTCCTCCACAGGCAGTATCATCTTCACAGATCTTGGTGCATGTGACAGAGCCAGTACTGCCCTCCTTGCGATAGTTAGGCTTACAGTCAGTGCACTTGAAAGCACCGTTGTTAGAGCAGACACTGCAGCCTTCGCGACCCTTATCGTCTACGCTATCGCATGGGACGCACTTCTTCCCCTGTTGATCTGTAGTAGTTACTAAGAAGTATCCAGTCTTGCAGGTTTCACACTTATTTGGATCACCAGCAACAGAGCATGTGGCACAGTTATCACCACACTTGTCTGTACATGTACTAGTACCACTATCAAAGAAGTATCCATCGAGACAGGCTGAGCAGGTTGGATTGTCACTTCCTGTTTTCGTACATGTCTTGCAGTTGGCCTTTCCTTCGTTACCAAGAGTTGAATCTGTCACATCACTACAAAGAGCACACGTTTTGTCCTCCTTCATAAATAAGGCCTCGTCAGCGCCCTCGCATCCTTCAAGCGTCTTCGCCACGCAGGTCGATGTCCCGTCGAGGGCCGTCCTGGGGGTCTTATTGGTCCCGCAGTTAGTGCACTTCGGCTTCCCCGTGGCCTTGTCGAAGGAGCATGCCGTGCACTCTGCGTGTATCGTACTACATGCCTTGCATGTTCCCGACTCCGGGTCAGCATAAGTGTTTCCATCGCATCCAGTATCTTGTACACATTGATTACTCTTCAGGTACTTCCCCTCTGGGCACGATGTACAATGATTCTGACCACTTCCATCGCAGGTCAGACAAGCGTCATTACATTTGACACATGTCTGAGAGTTCTTGTAGTATCCATCTTGGCACTCTGTACACGTGGCAGGTCCTGGACTACTGTCTGACTTGGTACACTGTGCGCAGTTAGCCACCCCTGTATATCCATCTGCCCCATTGACATCATGACAGAGGATGCACTCACTACCAGGCTTCTGAGGTGTAACTGGGTTCTTGAACAGGCCGTTAGCTGTCTTACAAGCAGTGCACAGTCCTCCCTCAGCCTTTGTGCATATCTCACTCCACTATCATACTATCACCCTCTATCACACATTGTACAGCATTCACTACCCAAGTCACGCCTTCCCTCTACATATGAACCACCAGCAGAGGAAGCCCACGAGGCCCCCCACGACAGCGATGACAGCCACGGAGATCCCCGCGATGGCCCCCGTGGAGAGCCCGCTCCTGTTGGTGCCAGAGGACACACACATGCCATCCCTCGGGACATAGCCCTCCTCGCACTCCCCGCAGACGCCCTCTGCGCTGCACCGCATGCACCTCTCTATGTCACAGACAATGCACTGGGTGCCGTCCAGGCTGGGTCTCTGGTCTTTATTGGTACATGCCTCACACTTGTTGTCTGCGCTGCAGTGAGAGCAGCCCTGGGCCGGACACACATAGCAGGTGCTTCCAGCCATGTTGGGCTTCTTATTGTCCTCAGCACACACCTCGCACATCCCGTCGATGGCGCAGCTCTTGCACCCGCCGACCGCACACAGGGTGCACCCGCTGCCATCCTTGTTGGGCTTCTTCGTCTTGTCGCACGCACTACAGACCGCCGCGGCCATCGCATTGGCGGCTGGCGCCTGCGGGGCCGCGCACGCCGTGCAGTCTAGCACGCCGACGTACGCCTTGTCGCCCGCGGTCGCTCCCACAGGGTTGCCACAGGCAAGCACGGACTGCTGAGCAGCAGAGTCCCCAGGAATCTTGAAGTAGCGCCCGACCGGTGTGGTGCAGAACCCACTTGGAGCCGCAGAGCACATGAGGTTGCCAGGAGCCTTCGACACATCATAGCAACCACCCATATAGAGGAAGTAGTTGTTGGTGCACCGCGTACATACGCCATCGGCGCAGGTATTACCTGCAAGTGCATTGGTGCACTTCCCATTAATAGGGCCATAGCCGGCGCCAACACACTTTGAACAGTAAGAGAGCATGCTGCCGTCGTTGCCGACCACGATGGCGTCGCAGGCCCCTGCTGTCCCTCCACATGCAGTCTCATCTTCACAGGTCTTTGTACATGTGAGGTCGCTAGGTTCTCCGCTGGGTCTGTAGTTGGGCTTACATTCAGTGCATTTGAGGGACCCCACGCCGCCTGTGCACTCGGCACAGCCTGGAATCCCACTTGTCTCGTCATCACAGAGAACGCATGTCTTAGGCGGGCCATCCTTAAGGAAGTACCCCGGCATGCATCTTGTACATGTGTTGATTTGACCCGCTGTTCCGCACTCTGCGCAGTTTCCTGTGCAGGCCTCGCAGGCGTTTCCGTTGACTTTATACCCGTCGACACAAGCCTCGCAGGTGCCTTTTGCGGTGCACAGCTTGCAGTTCTGGACTCCGCCCTTACCATTGTCGCCGCACTGCACGCACTTCGAGGCGTCGTAGAAGTGCGTCTTGCCCACTTTGCACTCGGCCTCATCAACACAGGTCGTTGTCCCATCCAGCTCGTCTCTGACCGTCTTACTACCGCAGTCGGTGCACTTCGGCTTTCCCGTGGCGTCGTCGTATGCACACGCGGTGCATCCTTGTATCTCACTGCAGGCCTTACAGGTCCAGGTCTTCTTGTCCGCATAGTTACCATTGTCACATCCACCAGCATCTACACAAGTGTTACCATCCTTCAGGTACTTCCCCTCAACGCAGGCGGTACACTGAGTCGGAGTATCAGCTGAGCAAGCAGAGCAGCCGTCTCCGCACTTCACACATGCACTGTCCTTCGTAACGAACCCTGCTTGACACTCTGTACACGTGGCCGGTCCGCTAGTGCCCGTGTGGGAGCATTCTGAGCATCCAGCGACTCCCATGACCCCGTTTCTATTTATAGTATCGGAGCACAGTATGCACTCACTACCCTTCTCTGGTGTTGCAGCCGGGTTCTTGAACAGGCCGTTAGCTGCCTTACAAGCAGTGCACAGTCCTCCCTCAGCCTTTGTGCATATCTCACTCCACTATCATACTATCACCCTCTATCACACATTGTACAGCATTCACTACCCAAGTCACGCCTTCCCCCTGCACACGAACCACCAGCAGAGGAAGCCCACGAGGCCCCCCACGACAGCGATGACAGCGACGGAGATCCCTGCTATGGCACCAGTACTGAGGCCGCTCTTGTTGGTGCCAGAGGACGCACAGGAGGTCCCACTGCTGTCAGGGCTGTATCCATCGTTGCACACACAGACAGAGTCGGTGTCAGTGGAGTTGCTGGGGCAGCTATCCACGCATGACTTCCTTCCAGGGCTCACCTTCTTACCACTACTGCATGCCTCGCACATGTTGTCCATATCACAGTGCGAGCATCCACTAACGGTACATGGGAAGCACCCGCTCCCAGCCAGGTTGGGCTTGTTGTTGTTGGTACACGCTGTGCACGTGGCGGCAGTCATGCCACCATCAGATGGAGCTGCTGGGGCCGTACATGCCGAACAGCCATCTACCCCCACATATGCCTTAGAGGTATCACCAGTGCCTACTAGTGTGCCTAGGGGGTTCTCGCAGGCCAGGACAGACTGATCAGTATTGGATGCCCCCGGGACCAGGAAGTACCGGCCGTTCTCGCTGGGGGCGGTGCACCTCCCTCCCTCGGCAGTCTTGCACATGTGGCTGCCAGGAGCCTTCGACACATCATAGCAGCCGCCCATGTACAGGAAGAACCCGGCAGCACACCGGGTGCAGACGCCATTGGCACAGGTGTTGTCACCCTTAGTTCCTGTGCAGATCCCATCGATGGGGAACGTGGCGGGGTCTCCGCACAGCGAGCAGTACTGGGAGAACGCCCCGGCGCTGTCAACGACGACCGCCCCGCAGGCCCCAGACGTCCCCCCGCAGGCCGTGGGGTCCTCGCAGGCCTTTGTGCACTTCACCGGATTGGTTCCCTCCTTGCGATAGTTGGACTTGCAATCGGTGCATGTAGGGGTTAGGCCGCTGTTACATTGGGAGCACCCCTCGATGCCATTGTCGGCTTTACTGTCGCAGGCGAAGCACTTACCAGCAGAGCCGGGTTGTTTCATGAAGAATCCAGGCTTGCATTTAGTGCACTGATCATTGCCAGCAGCAGAGCATGTAGCACAGTTGGCACCGCAAGCTGTGCATGTATCAGAACCAAAGTATCCGTCGAGGCAAGCTGAGCAGGTCGGCTTGGCTCCGTTCTTCTTACACGTTTTACAATTAGCAATCCCCTTGTCGTTTGCTTCTGTTCCTGTTGTTGTATCACTGCATAATATGCACTTGGTGCTATCATCACTCAGAAAGTGGGATCCGTCGACGTTATCTGTTGCGCACCCAGCATCATCGACGCAAGTGGTTGTCCCATCCAGCTCTGTCTTCACCTTCTTATTGTTACAGGCGGTGCACTGGGGCTTGCTGACAGTCGTGTTGTACTCACACGCGGTGCAATCTGCTATACCAGACTCCTTGCATGTCATTGTCATAGGGTCAGCATAAGTGTTTCCAGTGCATCCATCACTATTCACGCATGCATTATCCTTCAGGAACGTATTTCCCTTACAAGAGGTACACTGGGTCGCCGATGTCTCACAGGTCAGACAAGTACCATCACATTTGGTACATGCCTGAGAGTCCATGTAGTACCCATCTTGACACTCGGTGCACGTGGCCGCTCCTGTATTGCCACCAGGTGCCGTGCACTTGAGACAGTTGGCCACTCCCTTGTTCTCATTCGCTCCTGTGGCATCATGACAGAGGATGCACTCCCCACCAGGGGTCACCTTGTCTGCCCCATTCTGGAATATGTACTTGTTATCTGCCTTACAAGCAGTGCACAGTCCTCCCTCAGCCTTTGTGCATATCTCACTCCACTATCATACTATCACCCTCTATCACACATTGTACAGCATTCACTACCCAAGTCACGCCTTCCCCCTGCACACGAACCACCAGCAGAGGAAGCCCACGAGGCCCCCCACGACGACGACCACAGCGACGGAGATCCCCGCGATGGCCCCCGTGGAGAGCCCGCTCCTGTTGGTACTCATAGACACACAGGAGGTCCCACTGCTGTCTAGACTGTACCCATCAACACACTCCCCACACACATCATCCACCACACAGCTCTTGCAATCACCCACAGAGCACAGCACACACCCGGTGCCATCCTTGTTGGGCTTCTTATCACTGTCACAGGAGGTGCATGTAGCGGCAGTCATACCACCATCAGACAGAGCTGTTGGGGCCGTGCATGCTGAGCAGTTGAGTACCCCAACGTATGCCTTAGAGGTATCACCAGTGCCTACTAGTGTGCCAAGGGAGTTGCTACATGCTAATACAGACTGATTCTGATTGGTTGCCCCAGGGACTACGAAGTACCTATTGTTGGCATTAACAGCGGTACAGACACCGTTGGCTGCTGTCTTGCACATATGTTGTCCAGGTACTGTATCAACCTTGTAACAACCTCCCATATACAAGAAGTAGTTGTTAGTGCATTGTGTACATACACCTTGATCACATTGATTATTTGCTTTAGCACTATTACACTTCCCATCTATAGGATACGTATTAGCTTCTCCACAGTATGAGCAATAATGATGCTCTACACCCTTATCATCAATCACTATTGCATCGCAGGCACCAGAAGTTCCTCCACAGGCAGTATCATCTTCACAGATCTTGGTGCATGTGACAGAGCCAGTACTGCCCTCCTTGCGATAGTTAGGCTTACAGTCAGTGCACTTGAAAGCACCGTTGTTAGAGCAGACACTGCAGCCTTCGCGACCCTTATCGTCTACGCTATCGCATGGGACGCACTTCTTCCCCTGTTGATCTGTAGTAGTTACTAAGAAGTATCCAGTCTTGCAGGTTTCACACTTATTTGGATCACCAGCAACAGAGCATGTGGCACAGTTATCACCACACTTGTCTGTACATGTACTAGTACCACTATCAAAGAAGTATCCATCGAGACAGGCTGAGCAGGTTGGATTGTCACTTCCTGTTTTCGTACATGTCTTGCAGTTGGCCTTTCCTTCGTTACCAAGAGTTGAATCTGTCACATCACTACAAAGAGCACACGTTTTGTCCTCCTTCATAAATAAGGCCTCGTCAGCGCCCTCGCATCCTTCAAGCGTCTTCGCCACGCAGGTCGATGTCCCGTCGAGGGCCGTCCTGGGGGTCTTATTGGTCCCGCAGTTAGTGCACTTCGGCTTCCCCGTGGCCTTGTCGAAGGAGCATGCCGTGCACTCTGCGTGTATCGTACTACATGCCTTGCATGTTCCCGACTCCGGGTCAGCATACTTATCATTACCACAGCTATCAGTACATTGATTCCCATTGAGGTACTTCCCCTCTGGACACGATGTGCACTGGGTCGCCGATGTCTCACAGGTGGCACAGTTCCCCTCGCATGGCTTACAAAGCTTGTTGTTTAGGAAGTACCCCTCTTGACAGGTATTACACGTGGCAGGTCCTGCATTCCCTGGTGCCGTACACTTGAGACAGTTGGCCACTCCCGTATATCCATTCGCTCCCTTGATATCAGAGCACAAGATGCACTCCCCACCAGGAGTCACCTTGTCTGCCCTGTTCTGGAATATGTACTGACTATCTGTATTACAAGCAGTGCACACTCCACTACTGGCCTTTGTGCATATCACACTCCACTATCACACTATCATCACACTATCACCCTCTATCACACACTATCACCCATTGTACAGCATTCACTACCCAAGTCACGCCTTCCCCCTGCACACGAACCACCAGCAGAGGAAGCCCACGAGGCCCCCCACGACAGCGATGACAGCCACGGAGATCCCTGCTATGGCACCAGTACTGAGGCCGCTCTTGTTGACGCTTCCGCCGGTGTTGTCGCCAGTGCCGTCGCCCATCACGAAGCACATGAACGCACCGGTGGATGACACCGTGCACTGCCTGCACCCAGCGAGCCCCTCAGAGCACGGATTACACTTTGTCCCAGCACTCTGCGGTTTGTAATATCCAGTGCTGCATGTAGCACAGGCGTTAGCGTCGTTAGCAGCCGTGCATGTCTCGCAGCTAAGATGGCACCTTTTATTGGAACAATCGCCATTATCAGCCGTTAGACCACTGGCACATTTTGTACATTTTCCTCCCTGCACTGTAGTACACACTTGCTTGCCAGGCTGTCTATCTGTCTGATAGCAACCGCCATCTTTGAGGAAGTAGTTATTTTCACATTGAGTGCATGCTCCATTACTCACCGTAGTGCAAAATCGTGTTCGCGTATTGGCCGCACAGTTGCCATCCAGTGGTGCCTGTTGAGTGTTCTTGCACTTTGAGCAGTATGCAGTTCCTCCTATCTGAGCCCCACACTCTGCGCATCCATCGTTTGTAGAACTCACGCTGCACTGGTTCATGCACGTGCCCCCATTGGCAGGAGTATCAGCATCTGTATACTGAAGCATCCTCCCAGCAGGACAAGCCGTACACTTATCAGCGCCCTCACCCTTGCACTCTACGCACGCATCGTTGCACTTCTTGCACTTTCTGTCAGTGTCATTTCCGTAGTAGCCCTTGAGGGTCGTGCAGTCAGATACGCATTGACTGGTTGGGGTGAGGTAGTACTCAGACAGACACTTTGTACAGACCTCCTTATCGGCACCTTCACTGGTGCACTCCAAACAGTGCTCTGTGTTACAGTTACTGATTGGTTGGCATTCAGTCGATTCAGTATTAGGTTGGAGTCCTTCGTTGCACTCGCACACTTGGCTATCCTGTCCGGTGGCCTTGGGGGTAGAGTTAGCAGGGCAACTAGCAACGCACGACTTTCTGTTGAGACCAAAGATGGTCTTCGTATCAGTCGTACACGTCTTACAAACCACTCCGTTGGCGCCTTTCTCACAAGTGGTGCAGTCAGTTGTTCCAGCCGACACACATGTATTGCACTCCTTTGCTTCTTCATCAACGTAGTGGGTTGCCGGACAACCAGCTGTGTCAACGCACGTGCCGGTTGTGGACTCGCCATCCTTCTTCAGGTACTTCTTGGTCCCAGACGTTTTACACAGGCTGCACTTCTGTTGCTCCTTGGCCACGCACACAGCGCAATTATCATCTGCACACGCGGTGCACTTCTTCTCGGTAGCGTCGATGAAGAAGCCCTCCTCATTAGTACACGCCTCTGCGCTAACACAGCTGGGTGCATCGCCAGCTTTAAAGTAGAATCCATCAACACACTCCCCACATATATTGTCCACCACACAGCTCTTGCAATCACCCACAGAGCATGTCACACACCCACTACCACCCTTGTTGGGCTTCTTACCACTGTCACAGGCAGTACACACAGCGGCAGTCATACCAGCTGTTGTTAGAGCTGCGGGGCTGTACACTGGGAGCAGCCATGTACCCCCACATATGCCTTAGCGGTACCTTGAGGATCTACTAGTGTGCCTAGGGGGTTACTACATGCCAACACGGACTGCTGAGCATTGGATGCCCCTGGTACCAGGAAGTACTTATTATTCTCATTAACAGCGGTACAGACACCGTTGGCTGCTGTCTTGCACATATGTTGTCCAGGTGGACTCTGAGTGCTATAACAACCACCCATATATAAGAAATATCCTGTAGTACAAGACTCACAGACATGGTTGTTACAAGTATTACTTTGAGCCTCACTAGCACAGAGACCATCTATAGGATACTTACTGCTATCCCCACAGTATGAACAGTAGTGCTTTGTGGTGCCCTGATCATCTATTATCATGGCATCACAAGCACCAGAGGTACCCCCACAGGCAGTATCATCTTCACATACCTTTGTACATGTAACAGGACTGGTACCACTCTGCTTGCGATAGTTCACCTTACAGTCAGTACACTTGAAAGTACTGGCCTCCATTGTGCATTGGGAGCACCCCTCGATGCCCCCATTGTTTGTGTCATCGCAGGCGAAGCATTCTCCAGGAGTGCTACTGACCTTCAGGAAGAACCCGGTCTTGCAGGTTTGGCATTTGGTCTTGTCAGCTTTTTCAGAACATGTGGCACAGTTAGCACCACAGGCCTCACACGTGGCGGCAGGGCCATTTCCTTCTTTGATATACCCTTCGAGGCATTCTATGCATTCTGGTTTCTGACTTTGCTGCTTAGTACATGTCTTGCAGCCGGCAATGCCTTTGTTCTTTGGTTCTGAATCCGACGCTGCGGGATCACTGCACAAACGACACACGTTGTCTTCGGTCATAAAGAGACCGTTATCAGCTCCTTGACACCCGGCGTAGTCTTTTGTCACACAGGTCGAGGTCCCATCAAGGGTCGTCCTGGGGGTCTTATTGGTCCCGCAGTTGGTGCACCTTGGCTTTCCCGTGGCATCATTATATTCACATGCGGTGCACCCAGCTATGTCGGGATCACATGCCTTGCAGGTCCAGGTCTTCTTGTCTGCGTACTGGGTTGCCTCGCATCCACTAGCATCTACACATTGATTATTCTTCAGGTACTTCCCCTCAACGCAGGCGGTACACTGAGTCGGAGTATCAGCTGAGCAAGCAGAGCAGCCGTCTCCGCACTTCACACATGCACTGTCCTTCGTAACGAACCCTGCTTGACACTCTGTACACGTGGCCGGTCCGCTAGTGCCCGTGTGGGAGCATTCTGAGCATCCAGCGACTCCCATGACCCCGTTTCTATCTATAGTATCGGAGCACAAGATGCACTCACTACCAGGCTTCTGAGGTGTAACTGGGTTCTTGAACAGGCCGTTAGCTGTCTTACAAGCAGTGCACAGTCCTCCCTCAGCCTTTGTGCATATCTCACTCCACTATCATACTATCACCCTCTATCACACATTGTACAGCATTCACTACCCAAGTCACGCCTTCCCCCTGCACACGAACCACCAGCAGAGGAAGCCCACGAGGCCCCCCACGACAGCGATGACAGCCACGGAGATCCCTGCTATGGCACCAGTACTGAGGCCGCTTCTGTTGCCCCCGCTGGGCTTGGTGGACACGCACGCCTCACCCTCCAGCCTGTAGTCGTCCCCGCACTGGCCGCACTTGTTCTCCTCGCTGCACCTGACGCACCCGTCGATATTGCAGGCGATGCACTTCGTTCCGTCTGTGTTCGGCCTCTGGTCTTTACTGGTACAGGCCTCGCACTTATCGCCTGCTCCACAGTGCGAGCATCCACTAACGGTACATGGGAAGCACCCGCTCCCAGCCAGGTTGGGCTTGTTGTTGTTGGTACACGCTGTGCACGTGGCGGCAGTCATGCCACCATCAGATGGAGCTGCTGGGGCTGTACACTGTGAACAGTTGATACCCCCACGTATGCCTTAGCAGTATCACCAGTGCCTACTAGTGTGCCTAGGGGGTTCTCGCAGGCCAGGACAGACTGATCAGTATTGGATGCCCCCGGGACCAGGAAGTACCGGCCGTTCTCGCTGGGGGCGGTGCACCTCCCTCCCTCGGCAGTCTTGCACATGTGGCTGCCAGGAGCCTTCGACACATCATAGCAGCCGCCCATGTACAGGAAGAACCCGGCAGCACACCGGGTGCAGACGCCATTGGCACAGGTGTTGTCACCCTTAGTTCCTGTGCAGATCCCATCGATGGGGAACGTGGCGGGGTCTCCGCACAGCGAGCAGTACTGGGAGAACGCCCCGGCGCTGTCAACGACGACCGCCCCGCAGGCCCCAGACGTCCCCCCGCAGGCCGTGGGGTCCTCGCAGGCCTTTGTGCACTTCACCGGATTGGTTCCCTCCTTGCGATAGTTGAGCTTACAGGAGTTGCAGGTCAACGAGCCAGCGAAGGTGCACGTTGCACACCCATCGACTCCATCTGTCGGGTTATCACAGGGGACGCATGTGCCGGGGGAAGTGCCCCCTCTCAAGAAGAACCCGGTCTTGCAGGTTTGGCATTTGGTCTTGTCAGCTTTCTCAGAGCAGGTTGCGCAGTTCTCGCCACAGGCGTCACATGTGAAGCCGCTGTTGGTGTTCTTGATGTACCCCTCCAGGCACTCTGTGCAGGTCGGCGGTGTGGCGCCAGTCCTCGAGCACTTCTTACAGCCGACGATGCCCTGGTTCTTCTTCTCTTGCTCTGTCACTGCGTCGCTGCATAGAATACACGCTGTTGCGTCGTCTTTCATGAATAGCCCACTATCGGTGGCTTTGCAGCCGTCGTCTGTCTTTTCCACGCACGTCGTCGTCCCGTCGGCAGCAGTTCTTACCAGCTTCCCGTTACAATCGGTGCACCTCGGCTTTCCCGTGGCATCATTATATTCACATGCGGTGCACCCAGCTATGTCGGGATCACATGCCTTGCAGGTCCAGGTCTTCTTGTCTGCGTACTGGGTTGCCTCGCATCCACTAGCATCTACACATTGATTATTCTTCAGGTACTTCCCCTCAACGCAGGCGGTACACTGAGTCGGAGTATCAGCTGAGCAAGCAGAGCAGCCGTCTCCGCACTTCACACATGCACTGTCCTTCGTAACGAACCCTGCTTGACACTCTGTACACGTGGCCGGTCCGCTAGTGCCCGTGTGGGAGCATTCTGAGCATCCAGCGACTCCCATGACCCCGTTTCTATTTATAGTATCGGAGCACAGTATGCACTCACTACCCTTCTCTGGTGTTGCAGCCGGGTTCTTGAACAGGCCGTTATCTGCCTTACAAGCAGTGCACAGTCCTCCCTCAGCCTTTGTGCATATCTCACTCCACTATCATACTATCACCCTCTATCACACATTGTACAGCATTCACTACCCAAGTCACGCCTTCCCCCTGCACACGAACCACCAGCAGAGGAAGCCCACGAGGCCCCCCACGACAGCGATGACAGCCACGGAGATCCCTGCTATGGCACCAGTACTGAGGCCGCTTCTGTTGCCCCCGCTGGGCTTGGTGGACACGCACGCCTCACCCTCCAGCCTGTAGTCGTCCCCGCACTGGCCGCACTTGTTCTCCTCGCTGCACCTGACGCACCCGTCGATATTGCAGGCGATGCACTTCGTTCCGTCTGTGTTCGGCCTCTGGTCTTTACTGGTACAGGCCTCGCACTTATCGCCTGCTCCACAGTGCGAGCATCCGTCAACGGTACATGCGAAGCACCCGCTCCCAGCCAGGTTGGGCTTGTTGTTGTTGGTACACGCTGTACACACAGCAGCAGTCATGCCACCATCAGATGGAGCTGCTGGGGCTGTACACTGTGAACAGTTGAGTACCCCCACGTATGCCTTAGCAGTATCACCAGTGCCTACTAGTGTGCCAAGGGGGTTACCACATGCTAATACAGACTGATTCTGATTGGTTGCCCCAGGGACTACGAAGTACCTATTGTTGGCATTAACAGCGGTACAGACACCGTTGGCTGCTGTCTTGCACATATGTTGTCCAGGTACTGTATCAACCTTGTAACAACCTCCCATATACAAGAAGTAGTTGTTAGTGCATTGTGTACATACACCTTGATCACATTGATTATTTGCTTTAGCACTATTACACTTCCCATCTATAGGATACGTATTAGCTTCTCCACAGTATGAGCAATAATGATGCTCTACACCCTTATCATCAATCACTATTGCATCGCAGGCACCAGAAGTTCCTCCACAGGCAGTATCATCTTCACAGATCTTGGTGCATGTGACAGAGCCAGTACTGCCCTCCTTGCGATAGTTAGGCTTACAGTCAGTGCACTTGAAAGCACCGTTGTTAGAGCAGACACTGCAGCCTTCGCGACCCTTATCGTCTACGCTATCGCATGGGACGCACTTCTTCCCCTGTTGATCTGTAGTAGTTACTAAGAAGTATCCAGTCTTGCAGGTTTCACACTTATTTGGATCACCAGCAACAGAGCATGTGGCACAGTTATCACCACACTTGTCTGTACATGTACTAGTACCACTATCAAAGAAGTATCCATCGAGACAGGCTGAGCAGGTTGGATTGTCACTTCCTGTTTTCGTACATGTCTTGCAGTTGGCCTTTCCTTCGTTACCAAGAGTTGAATCTGTCACATCACTACAAAGAGCACACGTTTTGTCCTCCTTCATAAATAAGGCCTCGTCAGCGCCCTCGCATCCTTCAAGCGTCTTCGCCACGCAGGTCGATGTCCCGTCGAGGGCCGTCCTGGGGGTCTTATTGGTCCCGCAGTTAGTGCACTTCGGCTTCCCCGTGGCCTTGTCGAAGGAGCATGCCGTGCACTCTGCGTGTATCGTACTACATGCCTTGCATGTTCCCGACTCCGGGTCAGCATACTTATCATTACCACAGCTATCAGTACATTGATTCCCATTGAGGTACTTCCCCTCTGGACACGATGTGCACTGGGTCGCCGATGTCTCACAGGTGGCACAGTTCCCCTCGCATGGCTTACAAAGCTTGTTGTTTAGGAAGTACCCCTCTTGACAGGTATTACACGTGGCAGGTCCTGCATTCCCTGGTGCCGTACACTTGAGACAGTTGGCCACTCCCGTATATCCATTCGCTCCCTTGATATCAGAGCACAAGATGCACTCCCCACCAGGAGTCACCTTGTCTGCCCTGTTCTGGAATATGTACTGACTATCTGTATTACAAGCAGTGCACACTCCACTACTGGCCTTTGTGCATATCACACTCCACTATCACACTATCATCACACTATCACCCTCTATCACACATTGTACAGCATTCACTACCCAAGTCACGCCTTCCCCCTGCACACGAACCACCAGCAGAGGAAGCCCACGAGGCCCCCCACGACAGCGATGACAGCGACGGAGATCCCCGCGATGGCCCCCGTGGAGAGCCCGCTCCTGTTGGTACTCATAGACACACAGGAGGTCCCACTGCTGTCTAGACTGTATCCATCAACACACTCCCCACACACATCATCCACCACACAGCTCTTGCAATCACCCACAGAGCACAGCACACACCCAGTACCATCCTTGTTGGGCTTCTTATCACTGTCACAGGAGGTGCATGTAGCGGCAGCCATACCAGCTGTTGTTAGAGCTGCTGGGGCCGTACATGCCGAACAGCCATCTACCCCCACATATGCCTTAGAGGTATCACCAGTGCCTACTAGTGTGCCAAGGGGGTTACCACATGCTAATACAGACTGATTCTGATTGGTTGCCCCAGGGACTATGAAGTACCTATTGTTGGCATTAACAGCGGTACAGACACCGTTGGCTGCTGTCTTGCACATATGTTGTCCAGGTACTGTATCAACCTTGTAACAACCTCCCATATACAAGAAGTAGTTGTTAGTGCATTGTGTACATACACCTTGATCACATTGATTATTTGCTTTAGCACTATTACACTTCCCATCTATAGGATACGTATTAGCTTCTCCACAGTATGAGCAATAATGATGCTCTACACCCTTATCATCAATCACTATTGCATCGCAGGCACCAGAAGTTCCTCCACAGGCAGTATCATCTTCACAGATCTTGGTGCATGTGACAGAGCCAGTACTGCCCTCCTTGCGATAGTTAGGCTTACAGTCAGTGCACTTGAAAGCACCGTTGTTAGAGCAGACACTGCAGCCTTCGCGACCCTTATCGTCTACGCTATCGCATGGGACGCACTTCTTCCCCTGTTGATCTGTAGTAGTTACTAAGAAGTATCCAGTCTTGCAGGTTTCACACTTATTTGGATCACCAGCAACAGAGCATGTGGCACAGTTATCACCACACTTGTCTGTACATGTACTAGTACCACTATCAAAGAAGTATCCATCGAGACAGGCTGAGCAGGTTGGATTGTCACTTCCTGTTTTCGTACATGTCTTGCAGTTGGCCTTTCCTTCGTTACCAAGAGTTGAATCTGTCACATCACTACAAAGAGCACACGTTTTGTCCTCCTTCATAAATAAGGCCTCGTCAGCGCCCTCGCATCCTTCAAGCGTCTTCGCCACGCAGGTCGATGTCCCGTCGAGGGCCGTCCTGGGGGTCTTATTGGTCCCGCAGTTAGTGCACTTCGGCTTCCCCGTGGCCTTGTCGAAGGAGCATGCCGTGCACTCTGCGTGTATCGTACTACATGCCTTGCATGTTCCCGACTCCGGGTCAGCATAAGTGTTTCCATCGCATCCAGTATCTTGTACACATTGATTACTCTTCAGGTACTTCCCCTCTGGGCACGATGTACAATGATTCTGACCACTTCCATCGCAGGTCAGACAAGCTTCATTACATTTGACACATGTCTGAGCGTTCTTATAGTATCCATCTTGGCACTCTGTACACGTGGCAGGTCCTGGACTACTGTCTGACTTGGTACACTGTGCGCAGTTAGCCACCCCTGTATATCCATCTGCCCCATTGACATCATGACAGAGGATGCACTCACTACCAGGCTTCTGAGGTGTAACTGGGTTCTTGAACAGGCCGTTATCTGCTTACAAGCAGTGCACACTCCATCACTGGCCTTGTGCATATCACACTCCACTATCACACATTATCACACTATCACCTCTATCACACCATCACCATTGTAAGCATTCACTACCAAGTCACGCCTTCCCCCTGCACACGAACCACCAGCAGAGGAAGCCCACGAGGCCCCCCACGACAGCGATGACAGCCACGGAGATCCCTGCTATGGCACCAGTACTGAGGCCGCTTCTGTTGCCCCCGCTGGGCTTGGTGGACACGCACGCCTCACCCTCCAGCCTGTAGTCGTCCCCACACTGGCCGCACTTGTTCTCCTCGCTGCACCTGACGCACCCGTCGATATTGCAGGCGATGCACTTCGTTCCGTCTGTGTTCGGCCTCTGGTCTTTACTGGTACAGGCCTCGCACTTACCGCCTGCTCCACAGTGCGAGCATCCGTCAACGGTACATGCGAAGCACCCGCTCCCAGCCAGGTTGGGCTTGTTGTTGTTGGTACACGCTGTACACACAGCAGCAGTCATACCAGTCTCAGATGGAGCTGCTGGGGCCGTACATGCCGAACAGCCATCTACCCCCACATATGCCTTAGAGGTATCACCAGTGCCTACTAGTGTGCCAAGGGAGTTGCTACATGCCAATACAGACTGATTCTGATTGGTTGCCCCAGGGACTATGAAGTACCTATTGTTGGCATTAACAGCGGTACAGACACCGTTGGCTGCTGTCTTGCACATGGACTTACCCGGCTGAGTTGACACACTATAGCAGCCTCCCATGTACAAGAAGTATCCTGTAGTACATGATGTACATGTATGATTGTTACAGTTATTCCCCTCTTTCTTTTCATTCCCAACACATAGTCCATTAATGGGGAACTCACTGTCCTTTCCACAGTATGAACAGTAGTGATGCTCCTTCCCTGTGTTGTCGATCACTATTGCATCGCAGGCTCCAGAAGTACCACCACAAGCCGTGGGGTCTTCACAAGTCTTCTCACACGTGACCGCTCCTCCAGCCCCTACCTTCTTTTGGTAGTTCACCTTACAAGAGTCACAAGTAAACGAGCCAGAGAGGGTGCACGTTGCACAGCCGGGCACTCCATCTGTCGGATCGTCGCATGGGACGCACTTCTTGGCCCCGTCATTCTTTAAGAAAAACCCTGGCTTGCACTTTTCACAGGTATCTATAGCGCCTCCTGGCCCGCACTTTCCGCAATCGCCAGCGCACGCAACGCATACGGCGGGGTTACCGTTCCCGCTGTCGTAGTAGCCATCGAGGCACGTCTTGCATTCTGGCTTAGCGCCGTTCTTGCTGCAGGTCCCGCAACCGGGGCTTCCCTTGTTATTATCTGTCTTGCTGCTATCGTTGCTACATAGTATGCATTCGGCATCTCCGTCGCTCAAGAAGTTCTCACCAGTTGCTCCGCTTTGAGTGCAGGTGCCGGCGTCTATACACGTAGTCGTCCCGTCGGCCTCTTCCTTGACTATCTTAGCTCCATTACATGCCGTGCACTTTGGGCCCCCAGTTGCCGGGTTGTACTCACACGTGGTGCAATCAGTTATTGCAGACGCCTTGCAGGTCATTGTCACAGGGTCAGCATAAGTGTTTCCAGTGCATCCATCACTATTCACGCATGCATTATCCTTCAGGAACGTATTTCCCTTACAAGAGGTACACTGGGTCGCCGATGTCTCACAGGTCAGACAAGTACCATCACATTTGGTACATGCCTGAGAGTCCATGTAGTACCCATCTTGACACTCGGTGCACGTGGCCGCTCCTGTATTGCCACCAGGTGCCGTGCACTTGAGACAGTTGGCCACTCCCTTGTTCTCATTCGCTCCTGTGGCATCATGACAGAGGATGCACTCCCCACCAGGGGTCACCTTGTCTGCCCCATTCTGGAATATGTACTGACTATCTGTATTACAAGCAGTGCATACTCCATTACTGGCCTGTGTGCATATCACACTCCACTATCATACTATCACCCTCTATCACACATTGTACAGCATTCACTACCCAAGTCACGCCTTCCCCCTGCACACGAACCACCAGCAGAGGAAGCCCACGAGGCCCCCCACGACAGCGATGACAGCCACGGAGATCCCTGCTATGGCACCAGTACTGAGGCCGCTTCTGTTGCCCCCGCTGGGCTTGGTGGACACGCACGCCTCACCCTCCAGCCTGTAGTCGTCCCCGCACTGGCCGCACTTGTTCTCCTCGCTGCACCTGACGCACCCGTCGATATTGCAGGCGATGCACTTCGTTCCGTCTGTGTTCGGCCTCTGGTCTTTACTGGTACAGGCCTCGCACTTATCGCCTGCTCCACAGTGCGAGCATCCGTCAACGGTACATGCGAAGCACCCGCTCCCAGCCAGGTTGGGCTTGTTGTTGTTGGTACACGCTGTACACACAGCAGCAGTCATACCAGTCTCAGATGGAGCTGCTGGGGCCGTACATGCCGAACAGCCATCTACCCCCACATATGCCTTAGAGGTATCACCAGTGCCTACTAGTGTGCCAAGGGAGTTGCTACATGCTAATACAGACTGATTCTGATTGGTTGCCCCAGGGACTACGAAGTACCTATTGTTGGCATTAACAGCAGTACAGACACCGTTGGCTGCTGTCTTGCACATATGTTGTCCAGGTACTGTATCAACCTTGTAACAACCTCCCATATACAAGAAGTAGTTGTTAGTGCATTGTGTACATACACCTTGATCACATTGATTATTTGCTTTAGCACTATTACACTTCCCATCTATAGGATACGTATTAGCTTCTCCACAGTATGAGCAATAATGATGCTCTACACCCTTATCATCAATCACTATTGCATCGCAGGCACCAGAAGTTCCTCCACAGGCAGTATCATCTTCACAGATCTTGGTGCATGTGACAGAGCCAGTACTGCCCTCCTTGCGATAGTTAGGCTTACAGTCAGTGCACTTGAAAGCACCGTTGTTAGAGCAGACACTGCAGCCTTCGCGACCCTTATCGTCTACGCTATCGCATGGGACGCACTTCTTCCCCTGTTGATCTGTAGTAGTTACTAAGAAGTATCCAGTCTTGCAGGTTTCACACTTATTTGGATCACCAGCAACAGAGCATGTGGCACAGTTATCACCACACTTGTCTGTACATGTACTAGTACCACTATCAAAGAAGTATCCATCGAGACAGGCTGAGCAGGTTGGATTGTCACTTCCTGTTTTCGTACATGTCTTGCAGTTGGCCTTTCCTTCGTTACCAAGAGTTGAATCTGTCACATCACTACAAAGAGCACACGTTTTGTCCTCCTTCATAAATAAGGCCCTCGTCAGCGCCCCTCGCATCCTTCAAGCGTCTTCGCCACGCAGGTCGATGTCCCGTC
>NW_024037079.1:0-16058 GCF_000002435.2 Giardia duodenalis
ATAGTGGAGTGTGATATGTACAAAGGCCAGTAATGGACTGTGCACTGCTTGTAAGACAGATAACAAGTACATATTCCAGAACAGGGCAGACAAGGTGACTCCTGGTGGGGAGTGCATCTTGTGCTCTGATATCAAGGGAGCGAATGGATATACGGGAGTGGCCAACTGTCTCAAGTGTACGGCACCAGGGAATGCAGGACCTGCCACGTGTAATACCTGTCAAGAGGGGTACTTCCTAAACAACAAGCTTTGTAAGCCATGCGAGGGGAACTGTGCCACCTGTGAGACATCGGCGACCCAGTGCACATCGTGTCCAGAGGGGAAGTACCTCAATGGGAATCAATGTACTGATAGCTGTGGTAATGATAAGTATGCTGACCCGGAGTCGGGAACATGCAAGGCATGTAGTACGATACACGCAGAGTGCACGGCATGCTCCTTCGACAAGGCCACGGGGAAGCCGAAGTGCACTAACTGCGGGACCAATAAGACCCCCAGGACGGCCCTCGACGGGACATCGACCTGCGTGGCGAAGACGCTTGAAGGATGCGAGGGCGCTGACGAGGCCTTATTTATGAAGGAGGACAAAACGTGTGCTCTTTGTAGTGATGTGACAGATTCAACTCTTGGTAACGAAGGAAAGGCCAACTGCAAGACATGTACGAAAACAGGAAGTGACAATCCAACCTGCTCAGCCTGTCTCGATGGATACTTCTTTGATAGTGGTACTAGTACATGTACAGACAAGTGTGGTGATAACTGTGCCACATGCTCTGTTGCTGGTGATCCAAATAAGTGTGAAACCTGCAAGACTGGATACTTCTTAGTAACTACTACAGATCAACAGGGGAAGAAGTGCG
The DNA here is from genome assembly GCF_000002435.2 of Giardia duodenalis. Lineage (NCBI taxonomy): Eukaryota > Fornicata > Diplomonadida > Hexamitidae > Giardia > Giardia duodenalis. The sequence goes on from NW_024037079.1 coordinate 861, forward strand.
TCCCATGCGATAGCGTAGACGATAAGGGTCGCGAAGGCTGCAGTGTCTGCTCTAACAACGGTGCTTTCAAGTGCACTGACTGTAAGCCTAACTATCGCAAGGAGGGCAGTACTGGCTCTGTCACATGCACCAAGATCTGTGAAGATGATACTGCCTGTGGAGGAACTTCTGGTGCCTGCGATGCAATAGTGATTGATGATAAGGGTGTAGAGCATCATTATTGCTCATACTGTGGAGAAGCTAATACGTATCCTATAGATGGGAAGTGTAATAGTGCTAAAGCAAATAATCAATGTGATCAAGGTGTATGTACACAATGCACTAACAACTACTTCTTGTATATGGGAGGTTGTTACAAGGTTGATACAGTACCTGGACAACATATGTGCAAGACAGCAGCCAACGGTGTCTGTACCGCTGTTAATGCCAACAATAGGTACTTCATAGTCCCTGGGGCAACCAATCAGAATCAGTCTGTATTGGCATGTAGCAACTCCCTTGGCACACTAGTAGGCACTGGTGATACCTCTAAGGCATATGTGGGGGTAGATGGCTGTTCGGCATGCACGGCCCCAACAGCTCTGTCTGAGACTGGTATGACTGCTGCTGTGTGTACAGCGTGTACCAACAACAACAAGCCCAACCTGGCTGGGAGCGGGTGCTTCGCATGTACCGTTGACGGATGCTCGCACTGTGGAGCAGGCGGTAAGTGCGAGGCCTGTACCAGTAAAGACCAGAGGCCGAACACAGACGGAACGAAGTGCATCGCCTGCAATATCGACGGGTGCGTCAGGTGCAGCGAGGAGAACAAGTGCGGCCAGTGTGGGGACGACTACAGGCTGGAGGGTGAGGCGTGCGTGTCCACCAAGCCCAGCGGGGGCAACAGAAGCGGCCTCAGTACTGGTGCCATAGCAGGGATCTCCGTGGCTGTCATCGCTGTCGTGGGGGGCCTCGTGGGCTTCCTCTGCTGGTGGTTCGTGTGCAGGGGGAAGGCGTGACTTGGGTAGTGAATGCTATACAATGGGTGATAGTGTGTGATAGTATGATAGTGGAGTGAGATATGCACAAAGGCTGAGGGAGGACTGTGCACTGCTTGTAAGACAGCTAACGGCCTGTTCAAGAACCCTGATGCAACACCAGAGAAGGGTAGTGAGTGCATACTGTGCTCTGATACGACAGATAGAAACGGGGTCATGGGAGTCGCTGGATGCTCAGAATGCTCCCACACGGGCACTAGCGGACCGGCCACGTGTACAGAGTGTCAAGCAGGGTTCGTACGAAGGACAGTGCATGTGTGAAGTGCGGAGACGGCTGCTCTGCTTGCTCAGCTGATACTCCGACTCAGTGTACCGCCTGCGTTGAGGGGAAGTACCTGAAGGATGGTAACACTTGTGTAGATGCTGGTGGATGTGACAATGGTAACTATGCGGACAAGAAGACCTGGACCTGTAAGGCCTGCAGTGAGATACAAGGATGCACCGCGTGTGCATACGACGACGCCACGGGAAAGCCGAAGTGCACCGACTGCGGTAGTAAGACGGTCAGAGACGAGCTGGATGGGACAACGACCTGTGTTGATGAGGCCGAGTGCAAAGTGGGCAAGACGCACTTCTACGACGCCTCGAAGTGCGTGCAGTGCGGCGACAATGGTAAGGGCGGAGTCCAGAACTGCAAGCTGTGCACCGCAAAAGGCACCTGCGAGGCTTGTGTCGACGGGTATAAAGTCAACGGAAACGCCTGCGAGGCCTGCACAGGAAACTGCGCAGAGTGCGGAACAGCGGGTCAAATCAACACATGTACAAGATGCATGCCGGGGTACTTCCTTAAGGATGGCCCGCCTAAGACATGCGTTCTCTGTGATGACGAGACAAGTGGGATTCCAGGCTGTGCCGAGTGCACAGGCGGCGTGGGGTCCCTCAAATGCACTGAATGTAAGCCCAACTACAGACCCAGCGGAGAACCTAGCGACCTCACATGTACAAAGACCTGTGAAGATGAGACTGCATGTGGAGGGACAGCAGGGGCCTGCGACGCCATCGTGGTCGGCAACGACGGCAGCATGCTCTCTTACTGTTCAAAGTGTGTTGGCGCCGGCTATGGCCCTATTAATGGGAAGTGCACCAATGCACTTGCAGGTAATACCTGCGCCGATGGCGTATGTACGCGGTGCACCAACAACTACTTCCTCTATATGGGTGGTTGCTATGATGTGTCGAAGGCTCCTGGCAACCTCATGTGCTCTGCGGCTCCAAGTGGGTTCTGCACCACACCGGTCGGGCGCTACTTCAAGATTCCTGGGGACTCTGCTGCTCAGCAGTCCGTGCTTGCCTGTGGCAACCCTGTGGGAGCGACCGCGGGCGACAAGGCGTACGTCGGCGTGCTAGACTGCACGGCGTGCGCGGCCCCGCAGGCGCCAGCCGCCAATGCGATGGCCGCGGCGGTCTGTAGTGCGTGCGACAAGACGAAGAAGCCCAACAAGGATGGCAGCGGGTGCACCCTGTGTGCGGTCGGCGGGTGCAAGAGCTGCGCCATCGACGGGATGTGCGAGGTGTGTGCTGAGGACAATAAGAAGCCCAACATGGCTGGAAGCACCTGCTATGTGTGTCCGGCCCAGGGCTGCTCTCACTGCAGCGCAGACAACAAGTGTGAGGCATGTACCAATAAAGACCAGAGACCCAGCCTGGACGGCACCCAGTGCATTGTCTGTGACATAGAGAGGTGCATGCGGTGCAGCGCAGAGGGCGTCTGCGGGGAGTGCGAGGAGGGCTATGTCCCGAGGGATGGCATGTGTGTGTCCTCTGGCACCAACAGGAGCGGGCTCTCCACGGGGGCCGTCGCGGGGATCTCCGTGGCTGTCATCGCTGTCGTGGGGGGCCTCGTGGGCTTCCTCTGCTGGTGGTTCGTGTGCAGGGGGAAGGCGTGACTTGGGTAGTGAATGCTGTACAATGGGTGATAGAAGGTGATAGTGGGTGATAATGTGTGATAGTGGAGTGTGATATGCACAGCAGCCAGTGATGGAGTGTGCACTGCTTGTAAGACAGCTAACGGCCTGTTCAAGAACCCAGTTACACCTCAGAAGCCTGGTAGTGAGTGCATCCTCTGTCATGATGTCAATGGGGCAGATGGATATACAGGGGTGGCTAACTGCGCACAGTGTACCAAGTCAGACAGTAGTCCAGGACCTGCCACGTGTACAGAGTGCCAAGATGGATACTACAAGAACTCTCAGACATGTGTCAAATGTAATGAAGCTTGTCTGACCTGCGATGGAAGTGGTCAGAATCATTGTACATCGTGCCCAGAGGGGAAGTACCTGAAGAGTAATCAATGTGTACAAGATACTGGATGCGATGGAAACACTTATGCTGACCCGGAGTCGGGAACATGCAAGGCATGTAGTACGATACACGCAGAGTGCACGGCATGCTCCTTCGACAAGGCCACGGGGAAGCCGAAGTGCACTAACTGCGGGACCAATAAGACCCCCAGGACGGCCCTCGACGGGACATCGACCTGCGTGGCGAAGACGCTTGAAGGATGCGAGGGCGCTGACGAGGCCTTATTTATGAAGGAGGACAAAACGTGTGCTCTTTGTAGTGATGTGACAGATTCAACTCTTGGTAACGAAGGAAAGGCCAACTGCAAGACATGTACGAAAACAGGAAGTGACAATCCAACCTGCTCAGCCTGTCTCGATGGATACTTCTTTGATAGTGGTACTAGTACATGTACAGACAAGTGTGGTGATAACTGTGCCACATGCTCTGTTGCTGGTGATCCAAATAAGTGTGAAACCTGCAAGACTGGATACTTCTTAGTAACTACTACAGATCAACAGGGGAAGAAGTGCGTCCCATGCGATAGCGTAGACGATAAGGGTCGCGAAGGCTGCAGTGTCTGCTCTAACAACGGTGCTTTCAAGTGCACTGACTGTAAGCCTAACTATCGCAAGGAGGGCAGTACTGGCTCTGTCACATGCACCAAGATCTGTGAAGATGATACTGCCTGTGGAGGAACTTCTGGTGCCTGCGATGCAATAGTGATTGATGATAAGGGTGTAGAGCATCATTATTGCTCATACTGTGGAGAAGCTAATACGTATCCTATAGATGGGAAGTGTAATAGTGCTAAAGCAAATAATCAATGTGATCAAGGTGTATGTACACAATGCACTAACAACTACTTCTTGTATATGGGAGGTTGTTACAAGGTTGATACAGTACCTGGACAACATATGTGCAAGACAGCAGCCAACGGTGTCTGTACCGCTGTTAATGCCAACAATAGGTACTTCATAGTCCCTGGGGCAACCAATCAGAATCAGTCTGTATTAGCATGTAGCAACTCCCTTGGCACACTAGTAGGCACTGGTGATACCTCTAAGGCATACGTTGGGGTACTCAACTGCTCAGCATGCACGGCCCCAACAGCTCCATCTGAGACTGGTATGACTGCTGCTGTGTGTACAGCGTGTACCAACAACAACAAGCCCAACCTGGCTGGGAGCGGGTGCTTCGCATGTACCGTTGACGGATGCTCGCACTGTGGAGCAGGCGGTAAGTGCGAGGCCTGTACCAGTAAAGACCAGAGGCCGAACACAGACGGAACGAAGTGCATCGCCTGCAATATCGACGGGTGCGTCAGGTGCAGCGAGGAGAACAAGTGCGGCCAGTGTGGGGACGACTACAGGCTGGAGGGTGAGGCGTGCGTGTCCACCAAGCCCAGCGGGGGCAACAGAAGCGGCCTCAGTACTGGTGCCATAGCAGGGATCTCCGTCGCTGTCATCGCTGTCGTGGGGGGCCTCGTGGGCTTCCTCTGCTGGTGGTTCGTGTGCAGGGGGAAGGCGTGACTTGGGTAGTGAATGCTGTACAATGGGTGATAGTGTGTGATAGTATGATAGTGGAGTGTGATATGCACACAGGCCAGTAATGGAGTATGCACTGCTTGTAATACAGATAGTCAGTACATATTCCAGAATGGGGCAGACAAGGTGACCCCTGGTGGGGAGTGCATCCTCTGTCATGATGCCACAGGAGCGAATGAGAACAAGGGAGTGGCCAACTGTCTCAAGTGCACGGCACCTGGTGGCAATACAGGAGCGGCCACGTGCACCGAGTGTCAAGATGGGTACTACATGGACTCTCAGGCATGTACCAAATGTGATGGTACTTGTCTGACCTGTGAGACATCGGCGACCCAGTGTACCTCTTGTAAGGGAAATACGTTCCTGAAGGATAATGCATGCGTGAATAGTGATGGATGCACTGGAAACACTTATGCTGACCCTATGACAATGACATGCAAGGAGTCTGGTATAGCAGATTGCACCGCGTGTGAGTACAACACGACTGTCAGCAAGCCCCAGTGCACCGCCTGTAACAATAAGAAGGTGAAGACAGAGCTGGATGGGACAACCACTTGCGTCGATGATGCTGGGTGCGCAACAGATAACGTCGACGGATCCCACTTTCTGAGTGATGATAGCACCAAGTGCATATTATGCAGTGATACAACAACAGGAACAGAAGCAAACGACAAGGGGATTGCTAATTGTAAAACGTGTAAGAAGAACGGAGCCAAGCCGACCTGCTCAGCTTGCCTCGACGGATACTTTGGTTCTGATACATGCACAGCTTGCGGTGCCAACTGTGCTACATGCTCTGCTGCTGGCAATGATCAGTGCACTAAATGCAAGCCTGGATTCTTCATGAAACAACCCGGCTCTGCTGGTAAGTGCTTCGCCTGCGACAGTAAAGCCGACAATGGCATCGAGGGGTGCTCCCAATGTAACAGCGGCCTAACCCCTACATGCACCGATTGCAAGTCCAACTATCGCAAGGAGGGAACCAATCCGGTGAAGTGCACAAAGGCCTGCGAGGACCCCACGGCCTGCGGGGGGACGTCTGGGGCCTGCGGGGCGGTCGTCGTTGACAGCGCCGGGGCGTTCTCCCAGTACTGCTCGCTGTGCGGAGACCCCGCCACGTTCCCCATCGATGGGATCTGCACAGGAACTAAGGGTGACAACACCTGTGCCAATGGCGTCTGCACCCGGTGTGCTGCCGGGTTCTTCCTGTACATGGGCGGCTGCTATGATGTGTCGAAGGCTCCTGGCAGCCACATGTGCAAGACTGCCGAGGGAGGGAGGTGCACCGCCCCCAGCGAGAACGGCCGGTACTTCCTGGTCCCGGGGGCATCCAATACTGATCAGTCTGTCCTGGCCTGCGAGAACCCCCTAGGCACACTAGTAGGCACTGGTGATACTGCTAAGGCATACGTGGGGGTACTCAACTGTTCACAGTGTACAGCCCCAGCAGCTCCATCTGATGGTGGCATGACTGCCGCCACGTGCACAGCGTGTACCAACAACAACAAGCCCAACCTGGCTGGGAGCGGGTGCTTCCCATGTACCGTTAGTGGATGCTCGCACTGTGATATGGACAACATGTGCGAGGCATGCAGTAGTGGTAAGAAGGTGAGCCCTGGAAGGAAGTCATGCGTGGATAGCTGCCCCAGCAACTCCACTGACACCGACTCTGTCTGTGTGTGCAACGATGGATACAGCCCTGACAGCAGTGGGACCTCCTGTGCGTCCTCTGGCACCAACAAGAGCGGCCTCAGTACTGGTGCCATAGCAGGGATCTCCGTCGCTGTCATCGCTGTCGTGGGGGGCCTCGTCGGCTTCCTCTGCTGGTGGTTCATATGTAGAGGGAAGGCGTGACTTGGGTAGTGAATGCTATACAATGGGTGATAGTGTGTGATAGTATGATAGTGGAGTGAGATATGCACAAAGGCTGAGGGAGGACTGTGCACTGCTTGTAAGACAGCTAACGGCCTGTTCAAGAACCCGGCTGCAACACCAGAGAAGGGTAGTGAGTGCATACTGTGCTCTGATACGACAGATAGAAACGGGGTCATGGGAGTCGCTGGATGCTCAGAATGCTCCCACACGGGCACTAGCGGACCGGCCACGTGTACAGAGTGTCAAGCAGGGTTCGTTACGAAGGACAGTGCATGTGTGAAGTGCGGAGACGGCTGCTCTGCTTGCTCAGCTGATACTCCGACTCAGTGTACCGCCTGCGTTGAGGGGAAGTTCCTGAAGGATGGTAACACTTGTGTAGAGGCTACTGAATGTGGTGCTGATAAGTACGCAGACAAGAAGACCTGGACCTGCAAGGCATGTGATCCCGACATAGCTGGGTGCACCGCATGTGAATATAATGATGCCACGGGGAAGCCAAGGTGCACCAACTGCGGGACCAATAAGACCCCCAGGACGACCCTTGATGGGACCTCGACCTGTGTGACAAAAGACTACGCCGGGTGTCAAGGAGCTGATAACGGTCTCTTTATGACCGAAGACAACGTGTGTCGTTTGTGCAGTGATCCCGCAGCGTCGGATTCAGAACCAAAGAACAAAGGCATTGCCGGCTGCAAGACATGTACTAAGCAGCAAAGTCAGAAACCAGAATGCATAGAATGCCTCGAAGGGTATATCAAAGAAGGAAATGGCCCTGCCGCCACGTGTGAGGCCTGTGGTGCTAACTGTGCCACATGTTCTGAAAAAGCTGACAAGACCAAATGCCAAACCTGCAAGACCGGGTTCTTCCTGAAGGTCAGTAGCACTCCTGGAGAATGCTTCGCCTGCGATGACACAAACAATGGGGGCATCGAGGGGTGCTCCCAATGCACAATGGAGGCCAGTACTTTCAAGTGTACTGACTGTAAGGTGAACTATCGCAAGCAGAGTGGTACCAGTCCTGTTACATGTACAAAGGTATGTGAAGATGATACTGCCTGTGGGGGTACCTCTGGTGCTTGTGATGCCATGATAATAGATGATCAGGGCACCACAAAGCACTACTGTTCATACTGTGGGGATAGCAGTAAGTATCCTATAGATGGTCTCTGTGCTAGTGAGGCTCAAAGTAATACTTGTAACAACCATGTCTGTGAGTCTTGTACTACAGGATATTTCTTATATATGGGTGGTTGTTATAGCACTCAGAGTCCACCTGGACAACATATGTGCAAGACAGCAGCCAACGGTGTCTGTACCGCTGTTAATGAGAATAATAAGTACTTCCTGGTACCAGGGGCATCCAATGCTCAGCAGTCCGTGTTGGCATGTAGTAACCCCCTAGGCACACTAGTAGATCCTCAAGGTACCGCTAAGGCATATGTGGGGGTACATGGCTGCTCCCAGTGTACAGCCCCAGCAGCTCTAACAACAGTTGGTATGGCTGCCGCTGTGTGTACTGCCTGTGACAGTGGTAAGGTGCCCAACAAGGACGGCAGTGGGTGTGTGACATGCTCTGTGGGTGATTGCAAGAGCTGTGTGGTGGATGATGTGTGTGAGGAGTGCAACAGTGGCTTCAGCCTAGACAGCAGTGGGGCCTCCTGTGTGTCCTCTGGCGCCAACAGGAGCGGGCTCTCCACGGGGGCCATCGCGGGGATCTCCGTCGCTGTGGTCGCTGTCGTGGGGGGCCTCGTGGGCTTCCTCTGCTGGTGGTTCGTGTGCAGGGGGAAGGCGTGACTTGGGTAGTGAATGCTGTACAATGTGTGATAGAGGGTGATAGTATGATAGTGGAGTGAGATATGCACAAAGGCTGAGGGAGGACTGTGCACTGCTTGTAATACAGATAGTCAGTACATATTCCAGAATGGGGCAGACAAGGTGACCCCTGGTGGGGAGTGCATCCTCTGTCATGATGCCACAGGAGCGAATGAGAACAAGGGAGTGGCCAACTGTCTCAAGTGCACGGCACCTGGTGGCAATACAGGAGCGGCCACGTGCACCGAGTGTCAAGATGGGTACTACATGGACTCTCAGGCATGTACCAAATGTGATGGTACTTGTCTGACCTGTGAGACATCGGCGACCCAGTGTACCTCTTGTAAGGGAAATACGTTCCTGAAGGATAATGCATGCGTGAATAGTGATGGATGCACTGGAAACACTTATGCTGACCCTATGACAATGACATGCAAGGAGTCTGGTATAGCAGATTGCACCGCGTGTGAGTACAACACGACTGTCAGCAAGCCCCAGTGCACCGCCTGTAACAATAAGAAGGTGAAGACAGAGCTGGATGGGACAACCACTTGCGTCGATGATGCTGGGTGCGCAACAGATAACGTCGACGGATCCCACTTTCTGAGTGATGATAGCACCAAGTGCATATTATGCAGTGATACAACAACAGGAACAGAAGCAAACGACAAGGGGATTGCTAATTGTAAAACGTGTAAGAAGAACGGAGCCAAGCCGACCTGCTCAGCTTGCCTCGACGGATACTTTGGTTCTGATACATGCACAGCTTGCGGTGCCAACTGTGCTACATGCTCTGCTGCTGGCAATGATCAGTGCACTAAATGCAAGCCTGGATTCTTCATGAAACAACCCGGCTCTGCTGGTAAGTGCTTCGCCTGCGACAGTAAAGCCGACAATGGCATCGAGGGGTGCTCCCAATGTAACAGCGGCCTAACCCCTACATGCACCGATTGCAAGTCCAACTATCGCAAGGAGGGAACCAATCCGGTGAAGTGCACAAAGGCCTGCGAGGACCCCACGGCCTGCGGGGGGACGTCTGGGGCCTGCGGGGCGGTCGTCGTTGACAGCGCCGGGGCGTTCTCCCAGTACTGCTCGCTGTGCGGAGACCCCGCCACGTTCCCCATCGATGGGATCTGCACAGGAACTAAGGGTGACAACACCTGTGCCAATGGCGTCTGCACCCGGTGTGCTGCCGGGTTCTTCCTGTACATGGGCGGCTGCTATGATGTGTCGAAGGCTCCTGGCAGCCACATGTGCAAGACTGCCGAGGGAGGGAGGTGCACCGCCCCCAGCGAGAACGGCCGGTACTTCCTGGTCCCGGGGGCATCCAATACTGATCAGTCTGTCCTGGCCTGCGAGAACCCCCTAGGCACACTAGTAGGCACTGGTGATACCTCTAAGGCATATGTGGGGGTAGATGGCTGTTCGGCATGTACGGCCCCAGCAGCTCCATCTGAGACTGGTATGACTGCTGCTGTGTGTACAGCGTGTACCAACAACAACAAGCCCAACCTGGCTGGGAGCGGGTGCTTCGCATGTACCGTTGACGGATGCTCGCACTGTGGAGCAGGCGGTAAGTGCGAGGCCTGTACCAGTAAAGACCAGAGGCCGAACACAGACGGAACGAAGTGCATCGCCTGCAATATCGACGGGTGCGTCAGGTGCAGCGAGGAGAACAAGTGCGGCCAGTGTGGGGACGACTACAGGCTGGAGGGTGAGGCGTGCGTGTCCACCAAGCCCAGCGGGGGCAACAGAAGCGGCCTCAGTACTGGTGCCATAGCAGGGATCTCCGTGGCTGTCATCGCTGTCGTGGGGGGCCTCGTGGGCTTCCTTGTGGTGGTTCGTGTGCAGGGGGAAGGCGTGACTTGGGTAGTGAATGCTGTACAATGGGTGATAGTGTGTGATAGAGGGTGATAGTGTGATGATAGTGTGATAGTGGAGTGTGATATGCACAAAGGCCAGTAGTGGAGTGTGCACTGCTTGTAAGGCAGATAACGGCCTGTTCAAGAACCCGGCTGCAACACCAGAGAAGGGTAGCGAGTGCATCCTCTGTCATGATGTCAATGGGGCAGATGGATATACAGGGGTGGCTAACTGCGCCACATGTACGGCACCAAGTGGTAGTCCAGGAGCGGCCACGTGTGATACCTGCAGAGATGGATACTATAAGAACGCTCAGACATGTGAGAAGTGCCAAGGGAACTGTGCCACCTGTGAGACTGAGGCGACCCACTGTACCTCTTGTAAGGGAAATACGTTCCTGAAGACTGATACTAACACTTGCGTAGAGGCTGGTCAATGCACTGGAAATAAGTACCCCGACCCAAGCACCGGCAAGTGCACAGCTTGTAACGCTCAAGAAGTGGGGATAGATGGATGCGACACATGTGAGTATGATACGACGCTGCAGAAGCCGAAGTGCCTGACATGTACTGGTAAGATAGTCAAAGAAGAGGCCGACGGGACGACCACCTGCATTGCTGAGGGGGCTTGTACCCAAAACGGGAACGATGGTCCGAACTTTCTAACTGAACCGAACAAAAAGTGCATTCTCTGCAGTAATAATGTAGATTCAACCCCTGGCAATACAGGTGTTCTTGGTTGTAGCACATGCTCTAAAGCTAATTCTGGTACAAATCCTCAGTGCAAGACATGCCTCGACGGATACTACAATAGCGCAAATAGTGGTAGTGGTACCGCTACATGCACAGTCTGTGGCGAGAATTGCGCCACCTGCACTCAAGCTGGCAATAATCAGTGTACTAAATGCAAGCCTGGATTCTTCATGAAAGGCAGTGGTCCTACTGGTGAGTGCCTTCCTTGTGATAATGCACAGGAGGGCATCGATGGATGTGCTGAGTGCACTGGTCCTGCAGGATCCCTCAAGTGTACAAAGTGCAAGCCTAACAGGAAGCCCGTTGGAACCTCAGACAACTATACATGCACAGAGAAGACCTGCGAGGATGAGACTGCGTGTGGTGGTACCTCTGGAGCTTGCAATGCCATAGTAATTGATACTGATGGCAACACAAAGCACTACTGTTCATACTGTGGAGATAGCTCACAAGCTCCTATCGATGGTCTCTGTGCTACTGATAAGAAAGGCAATACTGCTTGCACTAGTCATACCTGTCCCTCTTGTGCTGCTAACTACTTCCTCTATATGAACGGCTGTTATAGTGTATCAGCTCAACCTGGCAACTACATGTGCAAGAAAGCAGATAATAATGGGATATGCACAGAGGCGGCCAACAATAAGTACTTCATAGTCCCAGGGGCATCCAATCAGAATCAGTCTGTACTAGCATGTGGTAACCCCCTAGGCACACTAGTAGATACTAAGGCATACGTGGGGGTCGAGGGCTGCTCCCAGTGTACAGCCCCAGTAGCTCTAACAACAGTTGGTATGACTGTCGCTGTGTGTACTGCCTGTGACAGTGGTAAGAAGCCCAACAAGGGTGGTAGTGGGTGTGTGACATGCTCTGTGGGTGATTGCAAGAGCTGTGTGGTGGACAATATATGTGGGGAGTGTGTTGATGGATTCTACTTTAAAGCTGGCGATGCACCCAGCTGTGTTAGCGCAGAGGCGTGTACTAATGAGGAGGGCTTCTTCATCGACGCTACCGAGAAGAAGTGCACCGCGTGTGCAGATGATAATTGCGCTGTGTGCGTGGCCAAGGAGCAACAGAAGTGCAGCCTGTGTAAAACGTCTGGGACCAAGAAGTACCTGAAGAAGGATGGCGAGTCCACAACCGGCACGTGCGTTGACACAGCTGGTTGTCCGGCAACCCACTACGTTGATGAAGAAGCAAAGGAGTGCAATACATGTGTGTCGGCTGGAACAACTGACTGCACCACTTGTGAGAAAGGCGCCAACGGAGTGGTTTGTAAGACGTGTACGACTGATACGAAGACCATCTTTGGTCTCAACAGAAAGTCGTGCGTTGCTAGTTGCCCTGCTAACTCTACCCCCAAGGCCACCGGACAGGATAGCCAAGTGTGCGAGTGCAACGAAGGACTCCAACCTAATACTGAATCGACTGAATGCCAACCAATCAGTAACTGTAACACAGAGCACTGTTTGGAGTGCACCAGTGAAGGTGCCGATAAGGAGGTCTGTACAAAGTGTCTGTCTGAGTACTACCTCACCCCAACCAGTCAATGCGTATCTGACTGCACGACCCTCAAGGGCTACTACGGAAATGACACTGACAGAAAGTGCAAGAAGTGCAACGATGCGTGCGTAGAGTGCAAGGGTGAGGGCGCTGATAAGTGTACGGCTTGTCCTGCTGGGAGGATGCTTCAGTATACAGATGCTGATACTCCTGCCAATGGGGGCACGTGCATGAACCAGTGCAGCGTGAGTTCTACAAACGATGGATGCGCAGAGTGTGGGGCTCAGATAGGAGGAACTGCATACTGCTCAAAGTGCAAGAACACTCAACAGGCACCACTGGATGGCAACTGTGCGGCCAATACGCGAACACGATTTTGCACTACGGTGAGTAATGGAGCATGCACTCAATGTGAAAATAACTACTTCCTCAAAGATGGCGGTTGCTATCAGACAGATAGACAGCCTGGCAAGCAAGTGTGTACTACAGTGCAGGGAGGAAAATGTACAAAATGTGCCAGTGGTCTAACGGCTGATAATGGCGATTGTTCCAATAAAAGGTGCCATCTTAGCTGCGAGACATGCACGGCTGCTAACGACGCTAACGCCTGTGCTACATGCAGCACTGGATATTACAAACCGCAGAGTGCTGGGACAAAGTGTAATCCGTGCTCTGAGGGGCTCGCTGGGTGCAGGCAGTGCACGGTGTCATCCACCGGTGCGTTCATGTGCTTCGTGATGGGCGACGGCACTGGCGACAACACCGGCGGAAGCGTCAACAAGAGCGGGCTCTCCACGGGGGCCATCGCGGGCATCTCCGTGGCTGTGGTCGTTGTCGTGGGGGGCCTCGTGGGCTTCCTCTGCTGGTGGTTCATATGTAGAGGGAAGGCGTGACTTAGGTAGTGAATGCTGTACAATGTGTGATAGAAGGTGATAGTGGGTGATAATGGGTGATAGTGATAGTGGAGTGTGATATGCACAAAGGCTGAGGGAGGAGTGTGCACTGCTTGTAAAGCAGATAACGGCCTGTTCAAGAACCCAGTTACACCTCAGAAGCCTGGTAGTGAGTGCATCCTCTGTCATGATGTCAATGGGGCAGATGGATATACAGGGGTGGCTAACTGCGCACAGTGTACCAAGTCAGACAGTAGTCCAGGACCTGCCACGTGTACAGAGTGCCAAGATGGATACTACAAGAACTCTCAGACATGTGTCAAATGTAATGAAGCTTGTCTGACCTGCGATGGAAGTGGTCAGAATCATTGTACATCGTGCCCAGAGGGGAAGTACCTGAAGAGTAATCAATGTGTACAAGATACTGGATGCGATGGAAACACTTATGCTGACCCGGAGTCGGGAACATGCAAGGCATGTAGTACGATACACGCAGAGTGCACGGCATGCTCCTTCGACAAGGCCACGGGGAAGCCGAAGTGCACTAACTGCGGGACCAATAAGACCCCCAGGACGGCCCTCGACGGGACATCGACCTGCGTGGCGAAGACGCTTGAAGGATGCGAGGGCGCTGACGAGGCCTTATTTATGAAGGAGGACAAAACGTGTGCTCTTTGTAGTGATGTGACAGATTCAACTCTTGGTAACGAAGGAAAGGCCAACTGCAAGACATGTACGAAAACAGGAAGTGACAATCCAACCTGCTCAGCCTGTCTCGATGGATACTTCTTTGATAGTGGTACTAGTACATGTACAGACAAGTGTGGTGATAACTGTGCCACATGCTCTGTTGCTGGTGATCCAAATAAGTGTGAAACCTGCAAGACTGGATACTTCTTAGTAACTACTACAGATCAACAGGGGAAGAAGTGCGTCCCATGCGATAGCGTAGACGATAAGGGTCGCGAAGGCTGCAGTGTCTGCTCTAACAACGGTGCTTTCAAGTGCACTGACTGTAAGCCTAACTATCGCAAGGAGGGCAGTACTGGCTCTGTCACATGCACCAAGATCTGTGAAGATGATACTGCCTGTGGAGGAACTTCTGGTGCCTGCGATGCAATAGTGATTGATGATAAGGGTGTAGAGCATCATTATTGCTCATACTGTGGAGAAGCTAATACGTATCCTATAGATGGGAAGTGTAATAGTGCTAAAGCAAATAATCAATGTGATCAAGGTGTATGTACACAATGCACTAACAACTACTTCTTGTATATGGGAGGTTGTTACAAGGTTGATACAGTACCTGGACAACATATGTGCAAGACAGCAGCCAACGGTGTCTGTACCGCTGTTAATGCCAACAATAGGTACTTCATAGTCCCTGGGGCAACCAATCAGAATCAGTCTGTATTGGCATGTAGCAACTCCCTTGGCACACTAGTAGGCACTGGTAATACTGCTAAGGCATACGTGGGGGTGGATGGCTGCTCCCGGTGTACAGCACCAACAGCTCTAACAACAGCTGGTATGACTGTCGCTGTGTGTACCTCTTGTGACAGTAGTAAGAAGCCCAACAAGGGTGGTAGTGGGTGTGTGACATGCTCTGTGGGTGATTGCAAGAGCTGTGTGATGGATG
>NW_024037080.1:0-10473 GCF_000002435.2 Giardia duodenalis
CCCCTGTGCGCTGCGCCGGCCGCCCCGCCCCACAGGCCCGGGCTGGAGTCAAGCTCAAAAGGGTCTTCTTGCCCCGCTGGCCGGCCCTCGCCCGTTCCCGAGGCTGGAGGCTCGCGGAGGCGCGGCTCGGGACAGTGGGATCCTCGTTGGTCCATTCATGCACGTCGGAAATTGCCCGACGAGGCATTTGGCTACCTTAAGAGAGTCATAGTTACTCCCGCCGTTTACCAGGGCTTCGGCGGATCGCTTCACGGTGACGGTCGTGGCACTGGGCAGAAATCACGTCGCGCCAGCGCCGGGTGCGGCCCTCGCGACGCTGTGTTTCTAGTAAACAGTCGGGATCCCCGCGTCCGTTCCAGTTCTGACCCGGCGCGCCGTCAGAGCCACTCCTTTTCCCGAGGTTACGGAGCCGGCTTGCCGACTTCCCTGAGCCGCGTTCGCTCCCGCGCTAGAGGCTGCTGACCCCGGAGTCCTGCTGCGGTCGGTACGGCGCGCGGCCGGCGCCCCCCGGCTTTTCAGGGGCGGCCGGGGACGCGCGGGGTCCGCCCCCGGGCCCCCCTCTCCGCGCAAGGCGTCCGGGGGCTGCGGGGCGTTCGCGGGCCGGGGCGCCGCCCGCCGCGGTCCCCGTGCGCGTCGCCGGGGGGCGGGCGTCTCCGCGGGGGCCGCGCCTGCCGGAGTCTCCGCCGGCTCCCCGTTCGACGGGCGGGCACGCCCCTTCCCGGTCTTCACCCGCCGCTTAGGCCCGAGTCACCCGCGGCCAGATGCAGGCGCCGCGGAACCCGTCTCCCCCTCAGTCCTCCGGGGCGCGGAGTAGCGGCTACTGCTGCCGAGATCTGCACCAGAGGCCGGTCCGGCGGGGCCTGCGCGCCGCCTTCGCCCCCGGGGCCTCTGCGGCCTCCTACCCGCCGCGCGCGGCGGCCGGGCGCGGGTCCGGGGCTCCGGCGCGCTCCATTTTCCGGGCCGGCCGATTCGGCTGGTGGGTTGTTACACACTCCCTGGAGGATGCCGACTTCTGGGGCCACCTTCCAGCTGTCGGGACCGGCCGACGCCGTTCCGCGGGCCCCGGCGGCGCACCCTGGCCCGGCGTCCGGATCGTCCCGCCTCGCCCGTCCTGCTTACCAGGAGGGGCCCACGCGCCGCCCGCATTCGCCCGCCCCGCCCAGGCCAGCGGCGGGGCGGCGCGGCCCTTCGGAGTTTGGGGGGCGGGCGAGGGGCAGGCCCCCCGCTCCCGCCGGCCAGCGCTCTACGGGCCGCAACTGCGGGGCGGCGGCTGTCCTGGGAGACATTTCGGAGGCAACCAGCTACCAGGCGGTTCGATGAGTCTTTCGCCCCCATGCCCGGCTCCGACGAGCGATCTGCGCGTCAGCACCGCGGCGGGCCTCCACCAGGCTTTCGCCCGGCCTCGCCCTCGCCGGGCATAGATCACCGCCTTTCGGGCCCACGCGCCGCGGCTCGGCCCGCGCACGCCCGCAGGGGCGCGGCGGGCCCGGGGCGTCTCGCGCTCGCTCCGCCGCGGGGGCTCCCTCGGGCTCGCCGCGGCGCGTGGCTCCTCGGTCCGTGTTTCGAGACGGGGCCGGCGGGCCGGCGGCCGGCCGGGTTCAGGTCTTTTGAGCGGCCGCAGGGCGTCCTTTTCACCGTTCGCTCGCGCTACTTGGTCCGCTATCGGTCCCGGGGCGTATTTAGCCTTGGAAGGGCCGCGCCTCCCTTCGCGCTGCACGCTCAAGCAGCGCTACTCGCCGCGCAGGCCCGGCGGCCGCCGTACGGGGCTTGCACCCTCTCGGGCGGGGCCCTCGGGCCCCCTCGCGGCGGGCCTGCGCCTGCGCCCCACAGCGCGCCTTCGGGGCGGGCTCCTCCCGCGTCGCTCGCCGCTACGGGGAATCCCGGTTGGTTTCTCCTCCGGGGCGTACTGATATGCTTAAGTTCCGCCCGTCGCCCCCGCCGCCTCGGGCCGCGCAGCCCGGCGGGACCGCCCCGGGGCGCTCTCTGCGGCGCGGCGCGCGGCACGCGGCGGGCGCCGAGGCGGCGGCGCCGGGGCGCGCTGCGTTCGAGGGTCGGTGCTTCTCGGGGCGGGCGGGTCCGCACCGCGTCTCGCGCTCCGCCGCGCTCTTCGTCGCCGCCCGGGCCGAGGCATCCGCCGGCGGGGCGTTCGGGGGCCGACCGGGCCGCGGGGGCGACGCGCGGGGCGCGCGAGGGATCCATCCGCAGGTTCACCTACGGATACCTTGTTACGACTTCTCCTTCCTCCAGGCGCGGGGGCTCGCGGCCCTTCGCGCGTCCGGGGCGCTCGCCGCCGCGCCCAGTCGGTAGGAGCGACGGGCGGTGTGTACAAGGGGCAGGGACGCGTCCGGCGCGCGGTGGGGGCGGGCGCCTACAAGACATTCCTGGTGCGCGGGGGCGTTCCAGCCCGCGGTCCCGGCCACGGCGGGGGCTCCGCGCGTCCTCGCGGGCGCCGGCTGGCCCCGCCAGTGTAGCGCGCGTGCGGCCCAGGGCGTCTGAGGGCATCACAGACCTGCTATCGCCCCGCCGTCCTCCCGCTCGCGCGGGCCGTCCCGCGGCGCCCGCGGCCGGGGTCTCGCTCGTTGTCGCAATGGAGCAGACGGCTCGCGCCACGGGCTGGGAGCGGCCATGCACCACCGCCCGCGCGATCGCGAAAGCGCGCCCGGCTGTCGGTCCTCCGCGCGTCCGGGCCTGGTGAGGTGCGCGCGTTGAGTCAGATTGAGCCGCAGACTCCACGTCTGGTGGTACCCCTCCGTCAATGCCTTCAAGTTTCAGCCTTGCGGCCATACTCCCCCCAGAGCCCGGAGCCTCCCGGTTTCCCTGGGCGGCCGGCGGGACGCGCGCGCCGGCCGCGGGGCGGCACCGTTTACGGCCGGGAATACGGTGGTGTCTGATCGCCTTCTAGCCCCCGGCCTTCGCCCTTGATTGACAGAGGCGGTCTTGGCAGGCGCCTGCGCGGCCGGCGGTCTCGGCGGGATCATCCTGTTTCACCCGTCCCCGGCCGGTACCGGTGCCCCCGCCCGCTCTCCTCGGGGCTGCCGCGGCGCGCCGCGCCCGCTGCGCGGTCCCACGCGGCGGGTCCAACGGGCCTGCCTGGAGCGCTCCCGTTTCCTCGTGGCGGCGGGGGGCCAACTACGGGCGTTTCAACTGCAGCAGCGCCGCGCGACGCTCGCCGAGCTGGAATTACCGCGGCTGCTGGCACCAGACCTTGCCCTCGGCTCCGCGGCGGGGGCTGTGGGCCCGCCTCGCTCGCGCGCTCCCCGTCGCTGCCTCGCGCGCCGCGCATTGGGCAAGTTCCGCGCCTGCTGCCGTCCTTGGATGTGCGGGCCGTCTCGCAGGCCCGCTCTCCGGAGTCGAACCCTGATTCTCCGCCAGGCGTCGGGCCCTCGGCGCGCCGCGACCGCGCCGACCGGGTGATGCCCCGGAAGCCCGGGCGGGCCGTCGCTGCGTCACGCTGCTCGCCCGCGGGCGCCCGCCCTTGCGCGCACGTCTTGGCGCCGGGTTGCCAGCGGTGTCCGGCTAGCAGGGACCGCCGCGGGGGGTGCAACCGTTGTCCTGAGCCGTCCGCCGCGTCCCGGGTGAGCGGGCATGCATGGCTTCGTCCTTGGGGAGAGCGTCGCGCTCCGGCAGGATCGACCGGATGGCCGGGCGCGGGCGCCGCGGGCCGGGCGCCTCCCTGCGCGGGGGCCGCCGCCTGGCACGGGGGCCGCCCCCTCCGTGCCCATGCCGTGTCGGGGGTCCCCCCTATAGTGCCGGGCGGAGGCCGCCCCCCACAGCCCGGCCCGGGTCCGCCTGCACCACACTTTTTTGGATTCCCTTGGGGCCCTCTGCCCCCCTCCAAAAAACCGGCCCTCGCGAGATAAAGCACCTTGTCCTATATAGTGCGTGACAGAAGCCGCCCCCACACACCCCCTGGAGTCCCCCTGCACCACATTTTTTTGAAATCCCTTGGGGGCGTCCGGGGGGCCGGGGGGCCGGTCCGCGGGGAGCGCCGGGGAGCCCGGGCGGACCCTGCAGGACTGCATATCACGGCAAACCCTCCTGTGCGGACCGCGTGTCCCGGGCTCCCTGCCGGTCGGGAGATCCGCGCCCCTCGTTCTCCGTCCACCGTGCCCCGGGGAGGCCCTTGACTGCAAAACGATCGAATTGGAGGCTGATTGTGCATCCGGGCGCTCTGGGGGCCCTCTCCGGGGAGACCGCCCGAAACGGCTTCTCGCGGGGATCTCAGCAGCCGTGGCTATATACGGTCCGTCTCTAACCTATATGATTGCTGGCAGCGGGAGGGCACTGCGTGGGGGGCGGCCCCCCGGAAGGGCGCGGTCCGAGGAGGGGCCCCCGACCGGCCCTGGACCGACTGGGGCAGCCCCGGGTGCTGTGCGTGCGCCTGGCTGCAGCGGGGCCACGGGGCGCAGGAGGCCGCAGGAGAGACCGGAGTGTTTACTGGCCCGGGGGATCGGCTGCTCTGGGCCGTCCGGGGGTCCTTCCGCGCTCTCCCCGCGGTCCCCCGGTCTCCTGCACCGGGCCTCCCCAGCGCCCGTCCCCGCACGTGGGCGTGTCTCCCGGTCGTGCGTGGCCTGCTGGAGGCGCTGGGCCTCCCTGCCGCCCTCTCTGTCTGGATCCCCCGGGCCGCCTCCCCCGGGCCCCCTGCGGTCCTGCGCCGCCCCCCTGCGCACACGGGGTCTCTCTGTGCAAGGCAGACCCGGTGGTGGGCGTGCACTGCCCCCTGGCCACCCCTTGGGGCACCCTGCACTCCCTCAATCTTCTCTTTCCGCGCTCTGCCTGTCTGTCTGCCCCGCACCCCCCCAGAGCAAGTGGGCCGCGCGCCCCGCCCCGCGCTCTGCAGGCGCGTCCCTCAGGCGATCGCAGGGCTCTGCGCCGTACAGGAGCGCCGCGCCGGGTGGTCTCCCCGGGCGGGGGCCGCTCGGCGACGGGGCACGGGGCTGGGGCGCGCGGCCGGGCGGGGCGCGAGGCGGGGTGCGCGCTTAGAGGCGGTCAGCGCAGGGCCCCCGGGCGCGGCGGCGCGGCGCTGCCCGGCCGGGCAACCGCGGGGCTGGCGGCCCGCGGCGGGCGTTCCTCTCGTACTGGCCCGCCGTGCTCTGGCCCCGGGGCCAGTAGGGTAAAACTAACCTGTCTCACGACGGTCTAAACCCAGCTCACGATCCCTTGAACGGGTGAACAATCCGACGCTTCCGCGCCGGTGCGCGCGGACGGTAGGAAGAGCCGACATCGAAGGATCAAAAAGCCGCGTCGCTGCGGGCGCTCGGCGGCCACAAGCCAGTTATCCCTGTGGTAACTTTTCTGCCACCTCCGCGCCCGCGGCCGGGGCGGCGAAGGATCGGTAGGCCCCGCTTTCGCGGCCCGCGCCGGCACGGGGGGCGCGGGTCGGGCGGGCTTGTGCCCTTCTGCTCCGCGGGAGGTCTCCGTCCTCGCTGAGCCCGCCGTGGGACGCCTGCGGTCCGGTGTAGCAGGCGCGCCGCCCCAGCCGAACTCCCCGCCCGGGCGGGTCCCCGCGCGACCGGGTGAGCGGGGCGGCGGCGGCCGTCAGGGTGTCTCAGGGGCGCGGCCTCCCCTGTGCGCTGCGCCGGCCGCCCCGCCCCACAGGCCCGGGCTGGAGTCAAGCTCAAAAGGGTCTTCTTGCCCCGCTGGCCGGCCCTCGCCCGTTCCCGAGGCTGGAGGCTCGCGGAGGCGCGGCTCGGGACAGTGGGATCCTCGTTGGTCCATTCATGCACGTCGGAAATTGCCCGACGAGGCATTTGGCTACCTTAAGAGAGTCATAGTTACTCCCGCCGTTTACCAGGGCTTCGGCGGATCGCTTCACGGTGACGGTCGTGGCACTGGGCAGAAATCACGTCGCGCCAGCGCCGGGTGCGGCCCTCGCGACGCTGTGTTTCTAGTAAACAGTCGGGATCCCCGCGTCCGTTCCAGTTCTGACCCGGCGCGCCGTCAGAGCCACTCCTTTTCCCGAGGTTACGGAGCCGGCTTGCCGACTTCCCTGAGCCGCGTTCGCTCCCGCGCTAGAGGCTGCTGACCCCGGAGTCCTGCTGCGGTCGGTACGGCGCGCGGCCGGCGCCCCCCGGCTTTTCAGGGGCGGCCGGGGACGCGCGGGGTCCGCCCCCGGGCCCCCCTCTCCGCGCAAGGCGTCCGGGGGCTGCGGGGCGTTCGCGGGCCGGGGCGCCGCCCGCCGCGGTCCCCGTGCGCGTCGCCGGGGGGCGGGCGTCTCCGCGGGGGCCGCGCCTGCCGGAGTCTCCGCCGGCTCCCCGTTCGACGGGCGGGCACGCCCCTTCCCGGTCTTCACCCGCCGCTTAGGCCCGAGTCACCCGCGGCCAGATGCAGGCGCCGCGGAACCCGTCTCCCCCTCAGTCCTCCGGGGCGCGGAGTAGCGGCTACTGCTGCCGAGATCTGCACCAGAGGCCGGTCCGGCGGGGCCTGCGCGCCGCCTTCGCCCCCGGGGCCTCTGCGGCCTCCTACCCGCCGCGCGCGGCGGCCGGGCGCGGGTCCGGGGCTCCGGCGCGCTCCATTTTCCGGGCCGGCCGATTCGGCTGGTGGGTTGTTACACACTCCCTGGAGGATGCCGACTTCTGGGGCCACCTTCCAGCTGTCGGGACCGGCCGACGCCGTTCCGCGGGCCCCGGCGGCGCACCCTGGCCCGGCGTCCGGATCGTCCCGCCTCGCCCGTCCTGCTTACCAGGAGGGGCCCACGCGCCGCCCGCATTCGCCCGCCCCGCCCAGGCCAGCGGCGGGGCGGCGCGGCCCTTCGGAGTTTGGGGGGCGGGCGAGGGGCAGGCCCCCCGCTCCCGCCGGCCAGCGCTCTACGGGCCGCAACTGCGGGGCGGCGGCTGTCCTGGGAGACATTTCGGAGGCAACCAGCTACCAGGCGGTTCGATGAGTCTTTCGCCCCCATGCCCGGCTCCGACGAGCGATCTGCGCGTCAGCACCGCGGCGGGCCTCCACCAGGCTTTCGCCCGGCCTCGCCCTCGCCGGGCATAGATCACCGCCTTTCGGGCCCACGCGCCGCGGCTCGGCCCGCGCACGCCCGCAGGGGCGCGGCGGGCCCGGGGCGTCTCGCGCTCGCTCCGCCGCGGGGGCTCCCTCGGGCTCGCCGCGGCGCGTGGCTCCTCGGTCCGTGTTTCGAGACGGGGCCGGCGGGCCGGCGGCCGGCCGGGTTCAGGTCTTTTGAGCGGCCGCAGGGCGTCCTTTTCACCGTTCGCTCGCGCTACTTGGTCCGCTATCGGTCCCGGGGCGTATTTAGCCTTGGAAGGGCCGCGCCTCCCTTCGCGCTGCACGCTCAAGCAGCGCTACTCGCCGCGCAGGCCCGGCGGCCGCCGTACGGGGCTTGCACCCTCTCGGGCGGGGCCCTCGGGCCCCCTCGCGGCGGGCCTGCGCCTGCGCCCCACAGCGCGCCTTCGGGGCGGGCTCCTCCCGCGTCGCTCGCCGCTACGGGGAATCCCGGTTGGTTTCTCCTCCGGGGCGTACTGATATGCTTAAGTTCCGCCCGTCGCCCCCGCCGCCTCGGGCCGCGCAGCCCGGCGGGACCGCCCCGGGGCGCTCTCTGCGGCGCGGCGCGCGGCACGCGGCGGGCGCCGAGGCGGCGGCGCCGGGGCGCGCTGCGTTCGAGGGTCGGTGCTTCTCGGGGCGGGCGGGTCCGCACCGCGTCTCGCGCTCCGCCGCGCTCTTCGTCGCCGCCCGGGCCGAGGCATCCGCCGGCGGGGCGTTCGGGGGCCGACCGGGCCGCGGGGGCGACGCGCGGGGCGCGCGAGGGATCCATCCGCAGGTTCACCTACGGATACCTTGTTACGACTTCTCCTTCCTCCAGGCGCGGGGGCTCGCGGCCCTTCGCGCGTCCGGGGCGCTCGCCGCCGCGCCCAGTCGGTAGGAGCGACGGGCGGTGTGTACAAGGGGCAGGGACGCGTCCGGCGCGCGGTGGGGGCGGGCGCCTACAAGACATTCCTGGTGCGCGGGGGCGTTCCAGCCCGCGGTCCCGGCCACGGCGGGGGCTCCGCGCGTCCTCGCGGGCGCCGGCTGGCCCCGCCAGTGTAGCGCGCGTGCGGCCCAGGGCGTCTGAGGGCATCACAGACCTGCTATCGCCCCGCCGTCCTCCCGCTCGCGCGGGCCGTCCCGCGGCGCCCGCGGCCGGGGTCTCGCTCGTTGTCGCAATGGAGCAGACGGCTCGCGCCACGGGCTGGGAGCGGCCATGCACCACCGCCCGCGCGATCGCGAAAGCGCGCCCGGCTGTCGGTCCTCCGCGCGTCCGGGCCTGGTGAGGTGCGCGCGTTGAGTCAGATTGAGCCGCAGACTCCACGTCTGGTGGTACCCCTCCGTCAATGCCTTCAAGTTTCAGCCTTGCGGCCATACTCCCCCCAGAGCCCGGAGCCTCCCGGTTTCCCTGGGCGGCCGGCGGGACGCGCGCGCCGGCCGCGGGGCGGCACCGTTTACGGCCGGGAATACGGTGGTGTCTGATCGCCTTCTAGCCCCCGGCCTTCGCCCTTGATTGACAGAGGCGGTCTTGGCAGGCGCCTGCGCGGCCGGCGGTCTCGGCGGGATCATCCTGTTTCACCCGTCCCCGGCCGGTACCGGTGCCCCCGCCCGCTCTCCTCGGGGCTGCCGCGGCGCGCCGCGCCCGCTGCGCGGTCCCACGCGGCGGGTCCAACGGGCCTGCCTGGAGCGCTCCCGTTTCCTCGTGGCGGCGGGGGGCCAACTACGGGCGTTTCAACTGCAGCAGCGCCGCGCGACGCTCGCCGAGCTGGAATTACCGCGGCTGCTGGCACCAGACCTTGCCCTCGGCTCCGCGGCGGGGGCTGTGGGCCCGCCTCGCTCGCGCGCTCCCCGTCGCTGCCTCGCGCGCCGCGCATTGGGCAAGTTCCGCGCCTGCTGCCGTCCTTGGATGTGCGGGCCGTCTCGCAGGCCCGCTCTCCGGAGTCGAACCCTGATTCTCCGCCAGGCGTCGGGCCCTCGGCGCGCCGCGACCGCGCCGACCGGGTGATGCCCCGGAAGCCCGGGCGGGCCGTCGCTGCGTCACGCTGCTCGCCCGCGGGCGCCCGCCCTTGCGCGCACGTCTTGGCGCCGGGTTGCCAGCGGTGTCCGGCTAGCAGGGACCGCCGCGGGGGGTGCAACCGTTGTCCTGAGCCGTCCGCCGCGTCCCGGGTGAGCGGGCATGCATGGCTTCGTCCTTGGGGAGAGCGTCGCGCTCCGGCAGGATCGACCGGATGGCCGGGCGCGGGCGCCGCGGGCCGGGCGCCTCCCTGCGCGGGGGCCGCCGCCTGGCACGGGGGCCGCCCCCTCCGTGCCCATGCCGTGTCGGGGGTCCCCCCTATAGTGCCGGGCGGAGGCCGCCCCCCACAGCCCGGCCCGGGTCCGCCTGCACCACACTTTTTTGGATTCCCTTGGGGCCCTCTGCCCCCCTCCAAAAAACCGGCCCTCGCGAGATAAAGCACCTTGTCCTATATAGTGCGTGACAGAAGCCGCCCCCCACACACCCCCTGGAGTCCCCCTGCACCACATTTTTTTGAAATCCCTTGGGGGCGTCCGGGGGGCCGGGGGGCCGGTCCGCGGGGAGCGCCGGGGAGCCCGGGCGGACCCTGCAGGACTGCATATCACGGCAAACCCTCCTGTGCGGACCGCGTGTCCCGGGCTCCCTGCCGGTCGGGAGATCCGCGCCCCTCGTTCTCCGTCCACCGTGCCCCGGGGAGGCCCTTGACTGCAAAACGATCGAATTGGAGGCTGACTGTGCATCCGGGCGCTCTGGGGGCCCTCTCCGGGGAGACCGCCCGAAACGGCTTCTCGCGGGGATCTCAGCAGCCGTGGCTATATACGGTCCGTCTCTAACCTATATGATTGCTGGCAGCGGGAGGGCACTGCGTGGGGGGCGGCCCCCCGGAAGGGCGCGGTCCGAGGAGGGGCCCCCGACCGGCCCTGGACCGACTGGGGCAGCCCCGGGTGCTGTGCGTGCGCCTGGCTGCAGCGGGGCCACGGGGGCGCAGGAGGCCGCAGGAGAGACCGGAGTGTTTACTGGCCCGGGGGATCGGCTGCTCTGGGCCGTCCGGGGGTCCTTCCGCGCTCTCCCCGCGGTCCCCCGGTCTCCTGCACCGGGCCTCCCCAGCGCCCGTCCCCGCACGTGGGCGTGTCTCCCGGTCGTGCGTGGCCTGCTGGAGGCGCTGGGCCTCCCTGCCGCCCTCTCTGTCTGGATCCCCCGGGCCGCCTCCCCCGGGCCCCCTGCGGTCCTGCGCCGCCCCCCTGCGCACACGGGCGTCTCTCTGTGCAAGGCAGACCCGGTGGTGGGCGTGCACTGCCCCCTGGCCACCCCTTGGGGCACCCTGCACTCCCTCAATCTTCTCTTTCCGCGCTCTGCCTGTCTGTCTGCCCCGCACCCCCCCAGAGCAAGTGGGCCGCGCGCCCCGCCCCGCGCTCTGCAGGCGCGTCCCTCAGGCGATCGCAGGGCTCTGCGCCGTACAGGAGCGCCGCGCCGGGTGGTCTCCCCGG
>NW_024037081.1:0-22518 GCF_000002435.2 Giardia duodenalis
GAGGTACCAGCGGGGCCGGCCGATGGGCACGTGCTGCCACTGCAAGCAGCCCTTCCTTCCCAGGCACCATCTGGTGTGCAAGGCCATTAACGGGATTCACGTGCGCGGCACGACAAGATTCTGGACGCCCTGCTCGCGTGCTCCCGCGGTCGCGCTGGGTCTGTTGTGCGCAATCCCACGATCCCAGTGGATCACCTCCAGCCTGACCTTGTCATCGGTGGGGGCTTCGGGGACTTGGTGGTCACTGTCCCGTGGAGGCTGGAGCGGTCCTATGCCCTGAAGGCCGCCAAGTATCGCCCCTCGTGCTCCAGGGGCGGGCGGCCCACATCCTCCCCGTCGTGGTCGGTGCTGACGGCGTCCTGCACCACCTGTCTGCGGCCGGACTCGCGTTCGCCGGCGTGGACCTTGCGCGCTTCATGCAGGAGGCGGCGCAGGTCATCCTCTGGCACTACAGGCTGTCGGCCCTCCTGTACGCTGGGCTGCGAGTGGGAGAGGCCGGTGGCACCGCCCCGCCCCTGCAGTATCCCTGCCGGAACCGGCTCCCAACGAGGCTCGGGCTACTCCTCCTACTCCCCTCACCCCTGCCATGTGGAGCCCTGGCACGTCGCCCTCCGTAGAGATCATGGCCGATCTCAGCCAGCATCCTGATGCGGCAGTCCCTCCTCCCTGGGGTCCTGCTGAGGTCTCCTCCTCGATCACCTGGGGCACCGATCACCCCGCACAGCCGGATGCAAACGAACGCCCAGACCCCTTCATGTGCTCAAGGGCCCCCTCCCCGCCTCCACTGGATGACGACAGCCCCGACGATGCAGGAGCACCCGAGCCGGTGCACAAGGCCCTGCCGTCCTTCTTCAAGCGCGTCGGTCCTCCCAAGCCGCATGCCCCTGATGGCTTCTACCCCTTCAAACGCATCGACACGGGGCGCTAGTGGTCATGCTTGGGCACCCTGCCCGCTGTCGGCTGCCCCACAGCGCGAACGGACCCCTGGGCCTGCGTGCCGAGCTGTCTCCCCTGGTACTCCTCGCTCGCACCCGAGGCCTCTTGCCCCTATCATTCGGGTGTGCATCACGTCCAGACACGGTGCGATAGATGCCTAGCCGCGATGCCATACACACTCGACCAGGCCGGGCCAGGCCGGACGCCCCCCTGGATGGCCAGACACCCGCCCTGCCTACGTTTGGGCACTTCCTCGATGGGACTCGTCATCTGCCCACGCCGCAGCCCGGTGTTCGTCTGTCTGTCCTCCCGGGCAGCGGCGGTCCTTGGGTGCTGAGTCTGGCGAGCTGGTGCTGGGGGAAGAGGCTAGCCCCGTGTGTCATTCGTACCATCGCACCGCGCCGTGCTGATCCCCCCATGGAACTGCCCGCCAGTGGCCGCCTCCGGTCCGGGGCGGCACAGCCCTGGCTCGGGCCATCCTCTGCTGCAGCGCCCCGGTGCCCCCTGGAGAGGATGGCCGGGTGCTATGTGCTACTGAGCCCTCGGGTGCATCGCTTCCCCACTGCCCCCCCTCATGTACCCACTCTGGGCGCCCCGGTACAGGGAACCTGGTCACTCTGGCCCTGGCCTCCAGGTGCTTGCCCTCCAATGGGCCATCCCTCATGCGCCTGTGTTTGCCTGGCCCATTCTCCCCTGCTCCTCTCTACCTCTCCTGCTCGGTCTCCGCTGAGTCGCGGTGACGGCTGTTGACAGTCCCGGCCGGGCCCCCAGGTTTCGCTCCATACCTGGGCCACATGCCTCCCACCAGCGCTGGCACCACATGGGTTGCTTGTCACAGATGGGACTGGCACGCACAGAAGAATATGGCTCCACGGCGCTCTGCCGGTCTGTCCTGAGCTGGCGTCATCAGCCTGGACCCGCCCTTAGGGGGCCTCCTCCATCACCCGTGCCTCCCCACACCACCTCCTAAGCCGTCAGTCTGCTCTCTCAGGCGTGACCTTCTGTCGGCCTCCTGGGCCGTATGGGACCACCGCCCCGCTGCCCCCGCCATCTTGGCCAGACGCCTCCGGTGAGCCACCATTCTGGAATAGCACGACACGTGTGGATGGGCTAGCTATGGCGCACGGTCCGCACCCTCCCTTCTCACGGACTCCCGGGGACAGTCCGGACGCGTCTCCCTTGTCCCCGAATCGGTGGCCCCGGCCGATCCCCATCGTGCATCCTTATATGGGGCACTGCACACACCTGTCCACGCTGTCCCCTTGGGCCGGCCACAGCTCACCCCGTGTGTCGATGGGCCAGAATTTGGGCTCCCCAAACCCCTCCACCCCAAGCTGTTTCCTCGCCGGTTCTCTGGGCTCGCGCTTCCCTTTTTAGTGCAACAGCATTATGGTGCCTCGCGTATGTGCGCGGTGCAGTGGGCCGGTCTGTAGGCCTGCCTTTGACTGGAATCCTGGATCCCTGGGTTTCTGGCCCGACGCGTCGTCTTCTACCCCCCAAACAGGCCTGCACTCTTCTTGGTCCACGGGCTATTTGTCTCTTTGTTTCCGCGGCCCAGGGCCTGCTGGTTGCGCCGGGGCGACGCTCATGGTGGATTTTATTTTTTCCAAATCCAGAATTTGGGCCTGAAGACCGCCCCCGCAGGGCCTGGAGGATGCGGGGAATCGGTCCACCCACACCATGCGCTCGAGCAAAGGCCAAGCACCCACGCCATCACGTCTCATCCAGGACTCCTGCGCCGCCACGGAGGAGGATCGGCACCTTCGCCATCGATCCTCCAGGATGCCCCCTACCACTCCCCCTCACATGGCACGCCTCCCTCGGGCCTGTATGTCTGCATGCCGCTATGCCCTAACACCGCAGGCCGCCCTCTCCGCGGATCCACTAACACACAGCCTGCAGCGCCTGGCCCCCTGGCCGTGACCCGCGCGCCCCCGCGCACAGGAGCATACCCCTGGAGCTGGGGAGAAGGCCCCCCTGGCCGCGCCCCCGCCGCGAGACCACGCGGGCACGGGGCTGGGCGCCCCGGGCGGGCCCTTCCCCTCCGTCGTGAGGCTGCCTCCCCTCCAATGTCCTTACCGCCTTGCGCGCATATTACGTAGTAAACCGCCTCTGTCTGGTTCTCTGGGCTCGCGCTTCCCTTTTTAGTGCAACAGCATTATGGTGCCTCGCGTATGTGCGCGGTGCAGTGGGCCGGTCTGTAGGCCTGCCTTTGACTGGAATCCTGGATCCCTGGGTTTCTGGCCCGACGCGTCGTCTTCTACCCCCCAAACAGGCCTGCACTCTTCTTGGTCCACGGGCTATTTGTCTCTTTGTTTCCGCGGCCCAGGGCCTGCTGGTTGCGCCGGGGCGACGCTCATGGTGGATTTTATTTTTTCCAAAATCCAGAATTTGGGCCTGAAGACCGCCCCCGCAGGGCCTGGAGGATGCGGGGAATCGGTCCACCCACACCATGCGCTCGAGCAAAGGCCAAGCACCCACGCCATCACGTCTCATCCAGGACTCCTGCGCCGCCACGGAGGAGGATCGGCACCTTCGCCATCGATCCTCCAGGATGCCCCCCTACCACTCCCCCTCACATGGCACGCCTCCCTCGGGCCTGTATGTCTGCATGCCGCTATGCCCTAACACCGCAGGCCGCCCTCTCCGCGGATCCACTAACACACAGCCTGCAGCGCCTGGCCCCCCTGGCCGTGACCCGCGCGCCCCCGCGCACAGGAGCATACCCCTGGAGCTGGGGAGAAGGCCCCCCTGGCCGCGCCCCCGCCGCGAGACCACGCGGGCACGGGGGCTGGGCGCCCCGGGCGGGCCCTTCCCCTCCGTCGTGAGGCTGCCTCCCCTCCAATGTCCTTACCGCCTTGCGCGCATATTACGTAGTAAACCGCCTCTGTCTGGTTCTCTGGGCTCGCGCTTCCCTTTTTAGTGCAACAGCATTATGGTGCCTCGCGTATGTGCGCGGTGCAGTGGGCCGGTCTGTAGGCCTGCCTTTGACTGGAATCCTGGATCCCTGGGTTTCTGGCCCGACGCGTCGTCTTCTACCCCCCAAACAGGCCTGCACTCTTCTTGGTCCACGGGCTATTTGTCTCTTTGTTTCCGCGGCCCAGGGCCTGCTGGTTGCGCCGGGGCGACGCTCATGGTGGATTTTATTTTTTCCAAAATCCAGAATTTGGGCCTGAAGACCGCCCCCGCAGGGCCTGGAGGATGCGGGGAATCGGTCCACCCACACCATGCGCTCGAGCAAAGGCCAAGCACCCACGCCATCACGTCTCATCCAGGACTCCTGCGCCGCCACGGAGGAGGATCGGCACCTTCGCCATCGATCCTCCAGGATGCCCCCCTACCACTCCCCCTCACATGGCACGCCTCCCTCGGGCCTGTATGTCTGCATGCCGCTATGCCCTAACACCGCAGGCCGCCCTCTCCGCGGATCCACTAACACACAGCCTGCAGCGCCTGGCCCCCCTGGCCGTGACCCGCGCGCCCCCGCGCACAGGAGCATACCCCTGGAGCTGGGGAGAAGGCCCCCCTGGCCGCGCCCCCGCCGCGAGACCACGCGGGCACGGGGGCTGGGCGCCCCGGGCGGGCCCTTCCCCTCCGTCGTGAGGCTGCCTCCCCTCCAATGTCCTTACCGCCTTGCGCGCATATTACGTAGTAAACCGCCTCTGTCTGGTTCTCTGGGCTCGCGCTTCCCTTTTTAGTGCAACAGCATTATGGTGCCTCGCGTATGTGCGCGGTGCAGTGGGCCGGTCTGTAGGCCTGCCTTTGACTGGAATCCTGGATCCCTGGGTTTCTGGCCCGACGCGTCGTCTTCTACCCCCCAAACAGGCCTGCACTCTTCTTGGTCCACGGGCTATTTGTCTCTTTGTTTCCGCGGCCCAGGGCCTGCTGGTTGCGCCGGGGCGACGCTCATGGTGGATTTTATTTTTTCCAAAATCCAGAATTTGGGCCTGAAGACCGCCCCCGCAGGGCCTGGAGGATGCGGGGAATCGGTCCACCCACACCATGCGCTCGAGCAAAGGCCAAGCACCCACGCCATCACGTCTCATCCAGGACTCCTGCGCCGCCACGGAGGAGGATCGGCACCTTCGCCATCGATCCTCCAGGATGCCCCCCTACCACTCCCCCTCACATGGCACGCCTCCCTCGGGCCTGTATGTCTGCATGCCGCTATGCCCTAACACCGCAGGCCGCCCTCTCCGCGGATCCACTAACACACAGCCTGCAGCGCCTGGCCCCCCTGGCCGTGACCCGCGCGCCCCCGCGCACAGGAGCATACCCCTGGAGCTGGGGAGAAGGCCCCCCTGGCCGCGCCCCCGCCGCGAGACCACGCGGGCACGGGGGCTGGGCGCCCCGGGCGGGCCCTTCCCCTCCGTCGTGAGGCTGCCTCCCCTCCAATGTCCTTACCGCCTTGCGCGCATATTACGTAGTAAACCGCCCCTAAAAAAAAAAAAAAAACCATGCGTTCCGCCCTTTCCGCGCCTTCGGGAACCACGGAGATCGGGGCTTCCTCAGGCCCAGAGCCTCCCAACCACGCTCCAACCGACTCCCACAGGCCCCTACCTAGGGGCACTCCCGATCCTATGACGCTGGGTGACGGCAACGATGCCTCGACGACCGCCATGGCCCGGCCTTCCTCTTGCGAGCCCCTCTGCGGCTCCCACGGGCCCCCATCCCCCCAGCCTGGGCCTGGCAACAGCCGTTCCGCCACGGACAACTCTCCCAATGAGTCTTCTCCTGTCCATGGCTTACAGGGCTCCGGGGCCTCGGTGGCCCGGGACGCCTCTCCTCCCTGCCTGTCGAACGACCTTCTGCCCTGTGGCCAGGAGCCCCTCCCGATTCCCGACGACGGCCTCCCATACGACCTGGGCCACGACAACTCCCCGTCCATCACGGACGAGCAGGAGGCCCGGGGCGCAGACCTGCCTGCTCCTGGGGGCCGTACGACTGTCTGCGAGCGCTGCGGAGAGGTGCTGCCTGACTCTGCGGCGATCGATGTCCACATCGGGATGCACCATCCGCCTCCCGGTTCACCTTCTCCGTCGCGCAGCCCTTCTCCGCTGTCGGGGTCTGCCCCTCCACCTGCAGCCGCCGAGCCCTCTCCCTCGCCAACGCCGGACCCTGTGTTCCCGTATGCATGCAGCATGTGCCGGGCCCGATACAAAACGGAGAGGGGGCTGAAGGCCCATATCGCCAGGCTCGGCCACTACCTCCCGCTCGACGCCACAGTCCCCGAGCGCATCGGGGTGCCTAGTGGCAGCCCGTCCCCTGAGCTGCTTCGCCTCCTCACTGACGTATTCACAGAGATGGCGGGGCGCCTTCCTCCTGTAGAGGCCCTAGCGCGCTTCCTCTCGACGTGCCGCCGCATGGAGGGCTCTGGACGGCTCCCCCCGGCGCAGTCGCTTCTCCGGAAGGGGCTGCTCGGCCGGGCATGGCAGGCGCTGTTGAGCGAGACGTCCTCTGCCGCCAGGGTCCCCGAGCCCCAGGGCAAGGAGCGGGAAGCGATTGTCCATGAGCTCCACCCGCGCCCCATGCCTGTCTCTCTGCCCCCCGTCCATCACGTGCTCGGCCCGTCGCCCAAGATAACGGCCAAGGCGCTGCTGAAGGAGCTGCAGGCGATGAGGCCTGTCGCGGCCGGACCCTCTGGGCTGGGGAAGCCTCACCTCCTGCACCTTTGTGGGGCCGCCGGGGCTGCGGAGCTCTTCACCTCTGTCCTGACGACCCTCTTCTCCAGCAGGAACTGGGCCCAGCTCCAGCCCCTGTGCGAGTTCAGGCTGAAGCTTCTGCCCAAGTCTGGCGGCCGATGGCGCCCTATCGCAGTGCAGGAGACGCTTCTGGTCGCCTTCCACCGCTTGCTCCTGCGTCGGACTCCCGCGCTCCGCAAGCTCCCGGCGTGGCAGCTGGCCTTTGAGCACCTCGCCCAGATGAAGGCGATCCGCGCGGCCGAGGAGCTGAAGAGGACACACCACCTGCTCACGGTGGATGTGCGGAATGCCTTCAACAGCGTCCCGCATTCCGTCATCCTCTTTGCGCTCCGCCGGGCAGGGGTGGTCCAGCCGACCGTCGCGTACATTGAGTCGTTCCTCGCGGCTCGGCACTCCTCGGACCTCCCCGCGGTCCCAGCGGGCGTGCCACAGGGGGACCCGCTGTCCATGGCGATGTTCTGCCAGAGCCTTGTCTGGCCGGTGGAGACGTACCTCGGCCAGTACAAGGTCGTTGCATACGCCGACGACCTCGTCATTGCGTCAGAGGAGGCGATTCCCATAGATACCGTGAAGAGTGACGCGCAGTCTGCCCTCTCCCGCATAGGGCTCACGGTCGAGCTCTCGAAGTGCTCCTCGACCCAGGCCGGGGCGATCTCCTTCATGGGCACCCGCGTGCTCAAGCACTCCTCCTTCAACCTCGCGCAGACATCGGCCCGCCGGCTCCACGAGCATCTCGCCGTCCTCCGTGCTTCGGGTCTCTCACTCCACGACCGCCTCAGGCTCCTGTCTGCCTGCGTCGTCCCTGCAGTTAACTATGGACCCCTTGTTGACGACTACCCGGGCCCGTCCCCCTATGCCGACGTCGATGCGCAGATAGTGGAGGAGGTCGCGACCCTTCTGGAGATCCCCGAACCCCTTGCGAAGACCCTTGCTCTGACGCCCCGCGCGAAGTACGGCCTCGGACTGGTGCTGCCCCATCACTACTACGACGAGATGCACAGGCAGCGCCAGGACATGAAGGCGGGCGTCTTCCGCGAGCTGAGGAAGAAGCGCCTGCAGGACACGGCCGCGCTCCGATCCTTCCTGCCGCTCGCATTGCTGGGCTGCGCACCCCTGGACAACACGCAGGTCCTGTTCATAGGGGACTGCTTGGCGGGGAGGTACCAGCGGGGCCGGCCGATGGGCACGTGCTGCCACTGCAAGCAGCCCTTCCTTCCCAGGCACCATCTGGTGTGCAAGGCCATTAACGGGATTCACGTGGCGCGGCACGACAAGATTCTGGACGCCCTGCTCGCGTGCTCCCGCGGTCGCGCTGGGTCTGTTGTGCGCAATCCCACGATCCCAGTGGATCACCTCCAGCCTGACCTTGTCATCGGTGGGGGCTTCGGGGACTTGGTGGTCACTGTCCCGTGGAGGCTGGAGCGGTCCTATGCCCTGAAGGCCGCCAAGTATCGCCCCCTCGTGCTCCAGGGGCGGGCGGCCCACATCCTCCCCGTCGTGGTCGGTGCTGACGGCGTCCTGCACCACCTGTCTGCGGCCGGACTCGCGTTCGCCGGCGTGGACCTTGCGCGCTTCATGCAGGAGGCGGCGCAGGTCATCCTCTGGCACTACAGGCTGTCGGCCCTCCTGTACGCTGGGCTGCGAGTGGAGAGGCCGGTGCACCGCCCCGCCCCTGCAGTATCCCTGCCGGAACCGGCTCCCAACGAGGCTCGGGCTACTCCTCCTACTCCCCTCACCCCTGCCATGTGGAGCCCTGGCACGTCGCCCTCCGTAGAGATCATGGCCGATCTCAGCCAGCATCCTGATGCGGCAGTCCCTCCTCCCTGGGGTCCTGCTGAGGTCTCCTCCTCGATCACCTGGGGCACCGATCACCCCGCACAGCCGGATGCAAACGAACGCCCAGACCCCTTCATGTGCTCAAGGGCCCCCTCCCCGCCTCCACTGGATGACGACAGCCCCGACGATGCAGGAGCACCCGAGCCGGTGCACAAGGCCCTGCCGTC
The DNA here is from genome assembly GCF_000002435.2 of Giardia duodenalis. Lineage (NCBI taxonomy): Eukaryota > Fornicata > Diplomonadida > Hexamitidae > Giardia > Giardia duodenalis. The sequence continues at coordinate 8,642 of NW_024037081.1, forward strand.
CTTCTTCAAGCGCGTCGGTCCTCCCAAGCCGCATGCCCCTGATGGCTTCTACCCCTTCAAACGCATCGACACGGGGCGCTAGTGGTCATGCTTGGGCACCCTGCCCGCTGTCGGCTGCCCCACAGCGCGAACGGACCCCTGGGCCTGCGTGCCGAGCTGTCTCCCCTGGTACTCCTCGCTCGCACCCGAGGCCTCTTGCCCCTATCATTCGGGTGTGCATCACGTCCAGACACGGTGCGATAGATGCCTAGCCGCGATGCCATACACACTCGACCAGGCCGGGCCAGGCCGGACGCCCCCCTGGATGGCCAGACACCCGCCCTGCCTACGTTTGGGCACTTCCTCGATGGGACTCGTCATCTGCCCACGCCGCAGCCCGGTGTTCGTCTGTCTGTCCTCCCGGGCAGCGGCGGTCCTTGGGTGCTGAGTCTGGCGAGCTGGTGCTGGGGGAAGAGGCTAGCCCCGTGTGTCATTCGTACCATCGCACCGCGCCGTGCTGATCCCCCCATGGAACTGCCCGCCAGTGGCCGCCTCCGGTCCGGGGCGGCACAGCCCTGGCTCGGGCCATCCTCTGCTGCAGCGCCCCGGTGCCCCCTGGAGAGGATGGCCGGGTGCTATGTGCTACTGAGCCCTCGGGTGCATCGCTTCCCCACTGCCCCCCCTCATGTACCCACTCTGGGCGCCCCGGTACAGGGAACCTGGTCACTCTGGCCCTGGCCTCCAGGTGCTTGCCCTCCAATGGGCCATCCCTCATGCGCCTGTGTTTGCCTGGCCCATTCTCCCCTGCTCCTCTCTACCTCTCCTGCTCGGTCTCCGCTGAGTCGCGGTGACGGCTGTTGACAGTCCCGGCCGGGCCCCCAGGTTTCGCTCCATACCTGGGCCACATGCCTCCCACCAGCGCTGGCACCACATGGGTTGCTTGTCACAGATGGGACTGGCACGCACAGAAGAATATGGCTCCACGGCGCTCTGCCGGTCTGTCCTGAGCTGGCGTCATCAGCCTGGACCCGCCCTTAGGGGGCCTCCTCCATCACCCGTGCCTCCCCACACCACCTCCTAAGCCGTCAGTCTGCTCTCTCAGGCGTGACCTTCTGTCGGCCTCCTGGGCCGTATGGGACCACCGCCCCGCTGCCCCCGCCATCTTGGCCAGACGCCTCCGGTGAGCCACCATTCTGGAATAGCACGACACGTGTGGATGGGCTAGCTATGGCGCACGGTCCGCACCCTCCCTTCTCACGGACTCCCGGGGACAGTCCGGACGCGTCTCCCTTGTCCCCCGAATCGGTGGCCCCGGCCGATCCCCATCGTGCATCCTTATATGGGGCACTGCACACACCTGTCCACGCTGTCCCCTTGGGCCGGCCACAGCTCACCCCGTGTGTCGATGGGCCAGAATTTGGGCTCCCCAAACCCCTCCACCCCCAAGCTGTTTCCTCGCCGGTTCTCTGGGCTCGCGCTTCCCTTTTTAGTGCAACAGCATTATGGTGCCTCGCGTATGTGCGCGGTGCAGTGGGCCGGTCTGTAGGCCTGCCTTTGACTGGAATCCTGGATCCCTGGGTTTCTGGCCCGACGCGTCGTCTTCTACCCCCCAAACAGGCCTGCACTCTTCTTGGTCCACGGGCTATTTGTCTCTTTGTTTCCGCGGCCCAGGGCCTGCTGGTTGCGCCGGGGCGACGCTCATGGTGGATTTTATTTTTTCCAAAATCCAGAATTTGGGCCTGAAGACCGCCCCCGCAGGGCCTGGAGGATGCGGGGAATCGGTCCACCCACACCATGCGCTCGAGCAAAGGCCAAGCACCCACGCCATCACGTCTCATCCAGGACTCCTGCGCCGCCACGGAGGAGGATCGGCACCTTCGCCATCGATCCTCCAGGATGCCCCCCTACCACTCCCCCTCACATGGCACGCCTCCCTCGGGCCTGTATGTCTGCATGCCGCTATGCCCTAACACCGCAGGCCGCCCTCTCCGCGGATCCACTAACACACAGCCTGCAGCGCCTGGCCCCCCTGGCCGTGACCCGCGCGCCCCCGCGCACAGGAGCATACCCCTGGAGCTGGGGAGAAGGCCCCCCTGGCCGCGCCCCCGCCGCGAGACCACGCGGGCACGGGGGCTGGGCGCCCCGGGCGGGCCCTTCCCCTCCGTCGTGAGGCTGCCTCCCCTCCAATGTCCTTACCGCCTTGCGCGCATATTACGTAGTAAACCGCCCCTAAAAAAAAAAAAAAAACCATGCGTTCCGCCCTTTCCGCGCCTTCGGGAACCACGGAGATCGGGGCTTCCTCAGGCCCAGAGCCTCCCAACCACGCTCCAACCGACTCCCACAGGCCCCTACCTAGGGGCACTCCCGATCCTATGACGCTGGGTGACGGCAACGATGCCTCGACGACCGCCATGGCCCGGCCTTCCTCTTGCGAGCCCCTCTGCGGCTCCCACGGGCCCCCATCCCCCCAGCCTGGGCCTGGCAACAGCCGTTCCGCCACGGACAACTCTCCCAATGAGTCTTCTCCTGTCCATGGCTTACAGGGCTCCGGGGCCTCGGTGGCCCGGGACGCCTCTCCTCCCTGCCTGTCGAACGACCTTCTGCCCTGTGGCCAGGAGCCCCTCCCGATTCCCGACGACGGCCTCCCATACGACCTGGGCCACGACAACTCCCCGTCCATCACGGACGAGCAGGAGGCCCGGGGCGCAGACCTGCCTGCTCCTGGGGGCCGTACGACTGTCTGCGAGCGCTGCGGAGAGGTGCTGCCTGACTCTGCGGCGATCGATGTCCACATCGGGATGCACCATCCGCCTCCCGGTTCACCTTCTCCGTCGCGCAGCCCTTCTCCGCTGTCGGGGTCTGCCCCTCCACCTGCAGCCGCCGAGCCCTCTCCCTCGCCAACGCCGGACCCTGTGTTCCCGTATGCATGCAGCATGTGCCGGGCCCGATACAAAACGGAGAGGGGGCTGAAGGCCCATATCGCCAGGCTCGGCCACTACCTCCCGCTCGACGCCACAGTCCCCGAGCGCATCGGGGTGCCTAGTGGCAGCCCGTCCCCTGAGCTGCTTCGCCTCCTCACTGACGTATTCACAGAGATGGCGGGGCGCCTTCCTCCTGTAGAGGCCCTAGCGCGCTTCCTCTCGACGTGCCGCCGCATGGAGGGCTCTGGACGGCTCCCCCCGGCGCAGTCGCTTCTCCGGAAGGGGCTGCTCGGCCGGGCATGGCAGGCGCTGTTGAGCGAGACGTCCTCTGCCGCCAGGGTCCCCGAGCCCCAGGGCAAGGAGCGGGAAGCGATTGTCCATGAGCTCCACCCGCGCCCCATGCCTGTCTCTCTGCCCCCCGTCCATCACGTGCTCGGCCCGTCGCCCAAGATAACGGCCAAGGCGCTGCTGAAGGAGCTGCAGGCGATGAGGCCTGTCGCGGCCGGACCCTCTGGGCTGGGGAAGCCTCACCTCCTGCACCTTTGTGGGGCCGCCGGGGCTGCGGAGCTCTTCACCTCTGTCCTGACGACCCTCTTCTCCAGCAGGAACTGGGCCCAGCTCCAGCCCCTGTGCGAGTTCAGGCTGAAGCTTCTGCCCAAGTCTGGCGGCCGATGGCGCCCTATCGCAGTGCAGGAGACGCTTCTGGTCGCCTTCCACCGCTTGCTCCTGCGTCGGACTCCCGCGCTCCGCAAGCTCCCGGCGTGGCAGCTGGCCTTTGAGCACCTCGCCCAGATGAAGGCGATCCGCGCGGCCGAGGAGCTGAAGAGGACACACCACCTGCTCACGGTGGATGTGCGGAATGCCTTCAACAGCGTCCCGCATTCCGTCATCCTCTTTGCGCTCCGCCGGGCAGGGGTGGTCCAGCCGACCGTCGCGTACATTGAGTCGTTCCTCGCGGCTCGGCACTCCTCGGACCTCCCCGCGGTCCCAGCGGGCGTGCCACAGGGGGACCCGCTGTCCATGGCGATGTTCTGCCAGAGCCTTGTCTGGCCGGTGGAGACGTACCTCGGCCAGTACAAGGTCGTTGCATACGCCGACGACCTCGTCATTGCGTCAGAGGAGGCGATTCCCATAGATACCGTGAAGAGTGACGCGCAGTCTGCCCTCTCCCGCATAGGGCTCACGGTCGAGCTCTCGAAGTGCTCCTCGACCCAGGCCGGGGCGATCTCCTTCATGGGCACCCGCGTGCTCAAGCACTCCTCCTTCAACCTCGCGCAGACATCGGCCCGCCGGCTCCACGAGCATCTCGCCGTCCTCCGTGCTTCGGGTCTCTCACTCCACGACCGCCTCAGGCTCCTGTCTGCCTGCGTCGTCCCTGCAGTTAACTATGGACCCCTTGTTGACGACTACCCGGGCCCGTCCCCCTATGCCGACGTCGATGCGCAGATAGTGGAGGAGGTCGCGACCCTTCTGGAGATCCCCGAACCCCTTGCGAAGACCCTTGCTCTGACGCCCCGCGCGAAGTACGGCCTCGGACTGGTGCTGCCCCATCACTACTACGACGAGATGCACAGGCAGCGCCAGGACATGAAGGCGGGCGTCTTCCGCGAGCTGAGGAAGAAGCGCCTGCAGGACACGGCCGCGCTCCGATCCTTCCTGCCGCTCGCATTGCTGGGCTGCGCACCCCTGGACAACACGCAGGTCCTGTTCATAGGGGACTGCTTGGCGGGGAGGTACCAGCGGGGCCGGCCGATGGGCACGTGCTGCCACTGCAAGCAGCCCTTCCTTCCCAGGCACCATCTGGTGTGCAAGGCCATTAACGGGATTCACGTGGCGCGGCACGACAAGATTCTGGACGCCCTGCTCGCGTGCTCCCGCGGTCGCGCTGGGTCTGTTGTGCGCAATCCCACGATCCCAGTGGATCACCTCCAGCCTGACCTTGTCATCGGTGGGGGCTTCGGGGACTTGGTGGTCACTGTCCCGTGGAGGCTGGAGCGGTCCTATGCCCTGAAGGCCGCCAAGTATCGCCCCCTCGTGCTCCAGGGGCGGGCGGCCCACATCCTCCCCGTCGTGGTCGGTGCTGACGGCGTCCTGCACCACCTGTCTGCGGCCGGACTCGCGTTCGCCGGCGTGGACCTTGCGCGCTTCATGCAGGAGGCGGCGCAGGTCATCCTCTGGCACTACAGGCTGTCGGCCCTCCTGTACGCTGGGCTGCGAGTGGAGAGGCCGGTGCACCGCCCCGCCCCTGCAGTATCCCTGCCGGAACCGGCTCCCAACGAGGCTCGGGCTACTCCTCCTACTCCCCTCACCCCTGCCATGTGGAGCCCTGGCACGTCGCCCTCCGTAGAGATCATGGCCGATCTCAGCCAGCATCCTGATGCGGCAGTCCCTCCTCCCTGGGGTCCTGCTGAGGTCTCCTCCTCGATCACCTGGGGCACCGATCACCCCGCACAGCCGGATGCAAACGAACGCCCAGACCCCTTCATGTGCTCAAGGGCCCCCTCCCCGCCTCCACTGGATGACGACAGCCCCGACGATGCAGGAGCACCCGAGCCGGTGCACAAGGCCCTGCCGTCCTTCTTCAAGCGCGTCGGTCCTCCCAAGCCGCATGCCCCTGATGGCTTCTACCCCTTCAAACGCATCGACACGGGGCGCTAGTGGTCATGCTTGGGCACCCTGCCCGCTGTCGGCTGCCCCACAGCGCGAACGGACCCCTGGGCCTGCGTGCCGAGCTGTCTCCCCTGGTACTCCTCGCTCGCACCCGAGGCCTCTTGCCCCTATCATTCGGGTGTGCATCACGTCCAGACACGGTGCGATAGATGCCTAGCCGCGATGCCATACACACTCGACCAGGCCGGGCCAGGCCGGACGCCCCCCTGGATGGCCAGACACCCGCCCTGCCTACGTTTGGGCACTTCCTCGATGGGACTCGTCATCTGCCCACGCCGCAGCCCGGTGTTCGTCTGTCTGTCCTCCCGGGCAGCGGCGGTCCTTGGGTGCTGAGTCTGGCGAGCTGGTGCTGGGGGAAGAGGCTAGCCCCGTGTGTCATTCGTACCATCGCACCGCGCCGTGCTGATCCCCCCATGGAACTGCCCGCCAGTGGCCGCCTCCGGTCCGGGGCGGCACAGCCCTGGCTCGGGCCATCCTCTGCTGCAGCGCCCCGGTGCCCCCTGGAGAGGATGGCCGGGTGCTATGTGCTACTGAGCCCTCGGGTGCATCGCTTCCCCACTGCCCCCCCTCATGTACCCACTCTGGGCGCCCCGGTACAGGGAACCTGGTCACTCTGGCCCTGGCCTCCAGGTGCTTGCCCTCCAATGGGCCATCCCTCATGCGCCTGTGTTTGCCTGGCCCATTCTCCCCTGCTCCTCTCTACCTCTCCTGCTCGGTCTCCGCTGAGTCGCGGTGACGGCTGTTGACAGTCCCGGCCGGGCCCCCAGGTTTCGCTCCATACCTGGGCCACATGCCTCCCACCAGCGCTGGCACCACATGGGTTGCTTGTCACAGATGGGACTGGCACGCACAGAAGAATATGGCTCCACGGCGCTCTGCCGGTCTGTCCTGAGCTGGCGTCATCAGCCTGGACCCGCCCTTAGGGGGCCTCCTCCATCACCCGTGCCTCCCCACACCACCTCCTAAGCCGTCAGTCTGCTCTCTCAGGCGTGACCTTCTGTCGGCCTCCTGGGCCGTATGGGACCACCGCCCCGCTGCCCCCGCCATCTTGGCCAGACGCCTCCGGTGAGCCACCATTCTGGAATAGCACGACACGTGTGGATGGGCTAGCTATGGCGCACGGTCCGCACCCTCCCTTCTCACGGACTCCCGGGGACAGTCCGGACGCGTCTCCCTTGTCCCCCGAATCGGTGGCCCCGGCCGATCCCCATCGTGCATCCTTATATGGGGCACTGCACACACCTGTCCACGCTGTCCCCTTGGGCCGGCCACAGCTCACCCCGTGTGTCGATGGGCCAGAATTTGGGCTCCCCAAACCCCTCCACCCCCAAGCTGTTTCCTCGCCGGTTCTCTGGGCTCGCGCTTCCCTTTTTAGTGCAACAGCATTATGGTGCCTCGCGTATGTGCGCGGTGCAGTGGGCCGGTCTGTAGGCCTGCCTTTGACTGGAATCCTGGATCCCTGGGTTTCTGGCCCGACGCGTCGTCTTCTACCCCCCAAACAGGCCTGCACTCTTCTTGGTCCACGGGCTATTTGTCTCTTTGTTTCCGCGGCCCAGGGCCTGCTGGTTGCGCCGGGGCGACGCTCATGGTGGATTTTATTTTTTCCAAAATCCAGAATTTGGGCCTGAAGACCGCCCCCGCAGGGCCTGGAGGATGCGGGGAATCGGTCCACCCACACCATGCGCTCGAGCAAAGGCCAAGCACCCACGCCATCACGTCTCATCCAGGACTCCTGCGCCGCCACGGAGGAGGATCGGCACCTTCGCCATCGATCCTCCAGGATGCCCCCCTACCACTCCCCCTCACATGGCACGCCTCCCTCGGGCCTGTATGTCTGCATGCCGCTATGCCCTAACACCGCAGGCCGCCCTCTCCGCGGATCCACTAACACACAGCCTGCAGCGCCTGGCCCCCCTGGCCGTGACCCGCGCGCCCCCGCGCACAGGAGCATACCCCTGGAGCTGGGGAGAAGGCCCCCCTGGCCGCGCCCCCGCCGCGAGACCACGCGGGCACGGGGGCTGGGCGCCCCGGGCGGGCCCTTCCCCTCCGTCGTGAGGCTGCCTCCCCTCCAATGTCCTTACCGCCTTGCGCGCATATTACGTAGTAAACCGCCTCTGTCTGGTTCTCTGGGCTCGCGCTTCCCTTTTTAGTGCAACAGCATTATGGTGCCTCGCGTATGTGCGCGGTGCAGTGGGCCGGTCTGTAGGCCTGCCTTTGACTGGAATCCTGGATCCCTGGGTTTCTGGCCCGACGCGTCGTCTTCTACCCCCCAAACAGGCCTGCACTCTTCTTGGTCCACGGGCTATTTGTCTCTTTGTTTCCGCGGCCCAGGGCCTGCTGGTTGCGCCGGGGCGACGCTCATGGTGGATTTTATTTTTTCCAAAATCCAGAATTTGGGCCTGAAGACCGCCCCCGCAGGGCCTGGAGGATGCGGGGAATCGGTCCACCCACACCATGCGCTCGAGCAAAGGCCAAGCACCCACGCCATCACGTCTCATCCAGGACTCCTGCGCCGCCACGGAGGAGGATCGGCACCTTCGCCATCGATCCTCCAGGATGCCCCCCTACCACTCCCCCTCACATGGCACGCCTCCCTCGGGCCTGTATGTCTGCATGCCGCTATGCCCTAACACCGCAGGCCGCCCTCTCCGCGGATCCACTAACACACAGCCTGCAGCGCCTGGCCCCCCTGGCCGTGACCCGCGCGCCCCCGCGCACAGGAGCATACCCCTGGAGCTGGGGAGAAGGCCCCCCTGGCCGCGCCCCCGCCGCGAGACCACGCGGGCACGGGGGCTGGGCGCCCCGGGCGGGCCCTTCCCCTCCGTCGTGAGGCTGCCTCCCCTCCAATGTCCTTACCGCCTTGCGCGCATATTACGTAGTAAACCGCCTCTGTCTGGTTCTCTGGGCTCGCGCTTCCCTTTTTAGTGCAACAGCATTATGGTGCCTCGCGTATGTGCGCGGTGCAGTGGGCCGGTCTGTAGGCCTGCCTTTGACTGGAATCCTGGATCCCTGGGTTTCTGGCCCGACGCGTCGTCTTCTACCCCCCAAACAGGCCTGCACTCTTCTTGGTCCACGGGCTATTTGTCTCTTTGTTTCCGCGGCCCAGGGCCTGCTGGTTGCGCCGGGGCGACGCTCATGGTGGATTTTATTTTTTCCAAAATCCAGAATTTGGGCCTGAAGACCGCCCCCGCAGGGCCTGGAGGATGCGGGGAATCGGTCCACCCACACCATGCGCTCGAGCAAAGGCCAAGCACCCACGCCATCACGTCTCATCCAGGACTCCTGCGCCGCCACGGAGGAGGATCGGCACCTTCGCCATCGATCCTCCAGGATGCCCCCCTACCACTCCCCCTCACATGGCACGCCTCCCTCGGGCCTGTATGTCTGCATGCCGCTATGCCCTAACACCGCAGGCCGCCCTCTCCGCGGATCCACTAACACACAGCCTGCAGCGCCTGGCCCCCCTGGCCGTGACCCGCGCGCCCCCGCGCACAGGAGCATACCCCTGGAGCTGGGGAGAAGGCCCCCCTGGCCGCGCCCCCGCCGCGAGACCACGCGGGCACGGGGGCTGGGCGCCCCGGGCGGGCCCTTCCCCTCCGTCGTGAGGCTGCCTCCCCTCCAATGTCCTTACCGCCTTGCGCGCATATTACGTAGTAAACCGCCTCTGTCTGGTTCTCTGGGCTCGCGCTTCCCTTTTTAGTGCAACAGCATTATGGTGCCTCGCGTATGTGCGCGGTGCAGTGGGCCGGTCTGTAGGCCTGCCTTTGACTGGAATCCTGGATCCCTGGGTTTCTGGCCCGACGCGTCGTCTTCTACCCCCCAAACAGGCCTGCACTCTTCTTGGTCCACGGGCTATTTGTCTCTTTGTTTCCGCGGCCCAGGGCCTGCTGGTTGCGCCGGGGCGACGCTCATGGTGGATTTTATTTTTTCCAAAATCCAGAATTTGGGCCTGAAGACCGCCCCCGCAGGGCCTGGAGGATGCGGGGAATCGGTCCACCCACACCATGCGCTCGAGCAAAGGCCAAGCACCCACGCCATCACGTCTCATCCAGGACTCCTGCGCCGCCACGGAGGAGGATCGGCACCTTCGCCATCGATCCTCCAGGATGCCCCCCTACCACTCCCCCTCACATGGCACGCCTCCCTCGGGCCTGTATGTCTGCATGCCGCTATGCCCTAACACCGCAGGCCGCCCTCTCCGCGGATCCACTAACACACAGCCTGCAGCGCCTGGCCCCCCTGGCCGTGACCCGCGCGCCCCCGCGCACAGGAGCATACCCCTGGAGCTGGGGAGAAGGCCCCCCTGGCCGCGCCCCCGCCGCGAGACCACGCGGGCACGGGGGCTGGGCGCCCCGGGCGGGCCCTTCCCCTCCGTCGTGAGGCTGCCTCCCCTCCAATGTCCTTACCGCCTTGCGCGCATATTACGTAGTAAACCGCCCCTAAAAAAAAAAAAAAAACCATGCGTTCCGCCCTTTCCGCGCCTTCGGGAACCACGGAGATCGGGGCTTCCTCAGGCCCAGAGCCTCCCAACCACGCTCCAACCGACTCCCACAGGCCCCTACCTAGGGGCACTCCCGATCCTATGACGCTGGGTGACGGCAACGATGCCTCGACGACCGCCATGGCCCGGCCTTCCTCTTGCGAGCCCCTCTGCGGCTCCCACGGGCCCCCATCCCCCCAGCCTGGGCCTGGCAACAGCCGTTCCGCCACGGACAACTCTCCCAATGAGTCTTCTCCTGTCCATGGCTTACAGGGCTCCGGGGCCTCGGTGGCCCGGGACGCCTCTCCTCCCTGCCTGTCGAACGACCTTCTGCCCTGTGGCCAGGAGCCCCTCCCGATTCCCGACGACGGCCTCCCATACGACCTGGGCCACGACAACTCCCCGTCCATCACGGACGAGCAGGAGGCCCGGGGCGCAGACCTGCCTGCTCCTGGGGGCCGTACGACTGTCTGCGAGCGCTGCGGAGAGGTGCTGCCTGACTCTGCGGCGATCGATGTCCACATCGGGATGCACCATCCGCCTCCCGGTTCACCTTCTCCGTCGCGCAGCCCTTCTCCGCTGTCGGGGTCTGCCCCTCCACCTGCAGCCGCCGAGCCCTCTCCCTCGCCAACGCCGGACCCTGTGTTCCCGTATGCATGCAGCATGTGCCGGGCCCGATACAAAACGGAGAGGGGGCTGAAGGCCCATATCGCCAGGCTCGGCCACTACCTCCCGCTCGACGCCACAGTCCCCGAGCGCATCGGGGTGCCTAGTGGCAGCCCGTCCCCTGAGCTGCTTCGCCTCCTCACTGACGTATTCACAGAGATGGCGGGGCGCCTTCCTCCTGTAGAGGCCCTAGCGCGCTTCCTCTCGACGTGCCGCCGCATGGAGGGCTCTGGACGGCTCCCCCCGGCGCAGTCGCTTCTCCGGAAGGGGCTGCTCGGCCGGGCATGGCAGGCGCTGTTGAGCGAGACGTCCTCTGCCGCCAGGGTCCCCGAGCCCCAGGGCAAGGAGCGGGAAGCGATTGTCCATGAGCTCCACCCGCGCCCCATGCCTGTCTCTCTGCCCCCCGTCCATCACGTGCTCGGCCCGTCGCCCAAGATAACGGCCAAGGCGCTGCTGAAGGAGCTGCAGGCGATGAGGCCTGTCGCGGCCGGACCCTCTGGGCTGGGGAAGCCTCACCTCCTGCACCTTTGTGGGGCCGCCGGGGCTGCGGAGCTCTTCACCTCTGTCCTGACGACCCTCTTCTCCAGCAGGAACTGGGCCCAGCTCCAGCCCCTGTGCGAGTTCAGGCTGAAGCTTCTGCCCAAGTCTGGCGGCCGATGGCGCCCTATCGCAGTGCAGGAGACGCTTCTGGTCGCCTTCCACCGCTTGCTCCTGCGTCGGACTCCCGCGCTCCGCAAGCTCCCGGCGTGGCAGCTGGCCTTTGAGCACCTCGCCCAGATGAAGGCGATCCGCGCGGCCGAGGAGCTGAAGAGGACACACCACCTGCTCACGGTGGATGTGCGGAATGCCTTCAACAGCGTCCCGCATTCCGTCATCCTCTTTGCGCTCCGCCGGGCAGGGGTGGTCCAGCCGACCGTCGCGTACATTGAGTCGTTCCTCGCGGCTCGGCACTCCTCGGACCTCCCCGCGGTCCCAGCGGGCGTGCCACAGGGGGACCCGCTGTCCATGGCGATGTTCTGCCAGAGCCTTGTCTGGCCGGTGGAGACGTACCTCGGCCAGTACAAGGTCGTTGCATACGCCGACGACCTCGTCATTGCGTCAGAGGAGGCGATTCCCATAGATACCGTGAAGAGTGACGCGCAGTCTGCCCTCTCCCGCATAGGGCTCACGGTCGAGCTCTCGAAGTGCTCCTCGACCCAGGCCGGGGCGATCTCCTTCATGGGCACCCGCGTGCTCAAGCACTCCTCCTTCAACCTCGCGCAGACATCGGCCCGCCGGCTCCACGAGCATCTCGCCGTCCTCCGTGCTTCGGGTCTCTCACTCCACGACCGCCTCAGGCTCCTGTCTGCCTGCGTCGTCCCTGCAGTTAACTATGGACCCCTTGTTGACGACTACCCGGGCCCGTCCCCCTATGCCGACGTCGATGCGCAGATAGTGGAGGAGGTCGCGACCCTTCTGGAGATCCCCGAACCCCTTGCGAAGACCCTTGCTCTGACGCCCCGCGCGAAGTACGGCCTCGGACTGGTGCTGCCCCATCACTACTACGACGAGATGCACAGGCAGCGCCAGGACATGAAGGCGGGCGTCTTCCGCGAGCTGAGGAAGAAGCGCCTGCAGGACACGGCCGCGCTCCGATCCTTCCTGCCGCTCGCATTGCTGGGCTGCGCACCCCTGGACAACACGCAGGTCCTGTTCATAGGGGACTGCTTGGCGGGGAGGTACCAGCGGGGCCGGCCGATGGGCACGTGCTGCCACTGCAAGCAGCCCTTCCTTCCCAGGCACCATCTGGTGTGCAAGGCCATTAACGGGATTCACGTGGCGCGGCACGACAAGATTCTGGACGCCCTGCTCGCGTGCTCCCGCGGTCGCGCTGGGTCTGTTGTGCGCAATCCCACGATCCCAGTGGATCACCTCCAGCCTGACCTTGTCATCGGTGGGGGCTTCGGGGACTTGGTGGTCACTGTCCCGTGGAGGCTGGAGCGGTCCTATGCCCTGAAGGCCGCCAAGTATCGCCCCCTCGTGCTCCAGGGGCGGGCGGCCCACATCCTCCCCGTCGTGGTCGGTGCTGACGGCGTCCTGCACCACCTGTCTGCGGCCGGACTCGCGTTCGCCGGCGTGGACCTTGCGCGCTTCATGCAGGAGGCGGCGCAGGTCATCCTCTGGCACTACAGGCTGTCGGCCCTCCTGTACGCTGGGCTGCGAGTGGAGAGGCCGGTGCACCGCCCCGCCCCTGCAGTATCCCTGCCGGAACCGGCTCCCAACGAGGCTCGGGCTACTCCTCCTACTCCCCTCACCCCTGCCATGTGGAGCCCTGGCACGTCGCCCTCCGTAGAGATCATGGCCGATCTCAGCCAGCATCCTGATGCGGCAGTCCCTCCTCCCTGGGGTCCTGCTGAGGTCTCCTCCTCGATCACCTGGGGCACCGATCACCCCGCACAGCCGGATGCAAACGAACGCCCAGACCCCTTCATGTGCTCAAGGGCCCCCTCCCCGCCTCCACTGGATGACGACAGCCCCGACGATGCAGGAGCACCCGAGCCGGTGCACAAGGCCCTGCCGTCCTTCTTCAAGCGCGTCGGTCCTCCCAAGCCGCATGCCCCTGATGGCTTCTACCCCTTCAAACGCATCGACACGGGGCGCTAGTGGTCATGCTTGGGCACCCTGCCCGCTGTCGCTGCCCCACAGCGCGAACGGACCCTGGGCCTGCGTGCCGAGCTGTCTCCCCTGGTACTCCTCGCTCGCACCCGAGGCCTCTTGCCCCTATCATTCGGGTGTGCATCACGTCCAGACACGGTGCGATAGATGCCTAGCCGCGATGCCATACACACTCGACCAGGCCGGCCAGGCCGGACGCCCCCCTGGATGGCCAGACACCCGCCCTGCCTACGTTTGGGCACTTTCCTCGATGGACTCGTCATCTGCCCACGCCGCAGCCCGGTGTTCGTCTGTCTGTCCTCCCGGGCAGCGGCGGTCCTTGGGTGCTGAGTCTGGCGAGCTGGTGCTGGGGAAGAGGCTAGCCCCGTGTGTCATTCGTACCATCGCACCGCGCCGTGCTGATCCCCCATGGAACTGCCCGCCAGTGGCCGCCTCCGGTCCGGGGCGGCAACAGCCCTGGCTCGGGCCATCCCTCTGCTGCAGCGCCCCGGTGCCCCCTGGAGAGG
>NW_024037082.1:0-5185 GCF_000002435.2 Giardia duodenalis
ACACGGGGCGCTAGTGGTCATGCTTGGGCACCCTGCCCGCTGTCGGCTGCCCCACAGCGCGCGAACGGACCCCTGGGCCTGCGTGCCGAGCTGTCTCCCCTGGTACTCCTCGCTCGCACCCGAGGCCTCTTGCCCCTATCATTCGGGTGTGCATCACGTCCAGACACGGTGCGATAGATGCCTAGCCGCGATGCCATACACACTCGACCAGGCCGGGCCAGGCCGGACGCCCCCCTGGATGGCCAGACACCCCGCCCTGCCTACGTTGGGCACTTCCTCGATGGGACTCGTCATCTGCCCACGCCGCAGCCCGGTGTTCGTCTGTCTGTCCTCCCGGGCAGCGGCGGTCCTTGGGTGCTGAGTCTGGCGAGCTGGTGCTGGGGGAAGAGGCTAGCCCCGTGTGTCATTCGTACCATCGCACCGCGCCGTGCTGATCCCCCCATGGAACTGCCCGCCAGTGGCCGCCTCCGGTCCGGGGCGGCACAGCCCTGGCTCGGGCCATCCTCTGCTGCAGCGCCCCGGTGCCCCCTGGAGAGGATGGCCGGGTGCTATGTGCTACTGAGCCCTCGGGTGCATCGCTTCCCCACTGCCCCCCCTCATGTACCCACTCTGGGCGCCCCGGTACAGGGAACCTGGTCACTCTGGCCCTGGCCTCCAGGTGCTTGCCCTCCAATGGGCCATCCCTCATGCGCCTGTGTTTGCCTGGCCCATTCTCCCCTGTCCTCTCTACCTCTCCTGCTCGGTCTCCGCTGGAGTCGCGGTGACGGCTGTTGACAGTCCCGGCCGGGCCCCCAGGTTTCGCTCCATACCTGGGCCACATGCCTCCCACCAGCGCTGGCACCACATGGGTTGCTTGTCACAGATGGGACTGGCACGCACAGAAGAATATGGCTCCACGGCGCTCTGCCGGTCTGTCCTGAGCTGGCGTCATCAGCCTGGACCCGCCCTTAGGGGGCCTCCTCCATCACCCGTGCCTCCCCACACCACCTCCTAAGCCGTCAGTCTGCTCTCTCAGGCGTGACCTTCTGTCGGCCTCCTGGGCCGTATGGGACCACCGCCCCGCTGCCCCCGCCATCTTGGCCAGACGCCTCCGGTGAGCCACCATTCTGGAATAGCACGACACGTGTGGATGGGCTAGCTATGGCGCACGGTCCGCACCCTCCCTTCTCACGGACTCCCGGGGACAGTCCGGACGCGTCTCCCTTGTCCCCCGAATCGGTGGCCCCGGCCGATCCCCATCGTGCATCCTTATATGGGGCACTGCACACACCTGTCCACGCTGTCCCCTTGGGCCGGCCACAGCTCACCCCGTGTGTCGATGGGCCAGAATTTGGGCTCCCCAAACCCCTCCACCCCCAAGCTGTTTCCTCGCCGGTTCTCTGGGCTCGCGCTTCCCTTTTTAGTGCAACAGCATTATGGTGCCTCGCGTATGTGCGCGGTGCAGTGGGCCGGTCTGTAGGCCTGCCTTTGACTGGAATCCTGGATCCCTGGGTTTCTGGCCCGACGCGTCGTCTTCTACCCCCAAACAGGCCTGCACTCTTCTTGGTCCACGGGCTATTTGTCTCTTTGTTTCCGCGGCCCAGGGCCTGCTGGTTGCGCCGGGGCGACGCTCATGGTGGATTTTATTTTTTCCAAAATCCAGAATTTGGGCCTGAAGACCGCCCCCGCAGGGCCTGGAGGATGCGGGGAATCGGTCCACCCACACCATGCGCTCGAGCAAAGGCCAAGCACCCACGCCATCACGTCTCATCCAGGACTCCTGCGCCGCCACGGAGGAGGATCGGCACCTTCGCCATCGATCCTCCAGGATGCCCCCCTACCACTCCCCCTCACATGGCACGCCTCCCTCGGGCCTGTATGTCTGCATGCCGCTATGCCCTAACACCGCAGGCCGCCCTCTCCGCGGATCCACTAACACACAGCCTGCAGCGCCTGGCCCCCCTGGCCGTGACCCGCGCGCCCCCGCGCACAGGAGCATACCCCTGGAGCTGGGGAGAAGGCCCCCCTGGCCGCGCCCCCGCCGCGAGACCACGCGGGCACGGGGGCTGGGCGCCCCGGGCGGGCCCTTCCCCTCCGTCGTGAGGCTGCCTCCCCTCCAATGTCCTTACCGCCTTGCGCGCATATTACGTAGTAAACCGCCTCTGTCTGGTTCTCTGGGCTCGCGCTTCCCTTTTTAGTGCAACAGCATTATGGTGCCTCGCGTATGTGCGCGGTGCAGTGGGCCGGTCTGTAGGCCTGCCTTTGACTGGAATCCTGGATCCCTGGGTTTCTGGCCCGACGCGTCGTCTTCTACCCCCCAAACAGGCCTGCACTCTTCTTGGTCCACGGGCTATTTGTCTCTTTGTTTCCGCGGCCCAGGGCCTGCTGGTTGCGCCGGGGCGACGCTCATGGTGGATTTTATTTTTTCCAAAATCCAGAATTTGGGCCTGAAGACCGCCCCCGCAGGGCCTGGAGGATGCGGGGAATCGGTCCACCCACACCATGCGCTCGAGCAAAGGCCAAGCACCCACGCCATCACGTCTCATCCAGGACTCCTGCGCCGCCACGGAGGAGGATCGGCACCTTCGCCATCGATCCTCCAGGATGCCCCCCTACCACTCCCCCTCACATGGCACGCCTCCCTCGGGCCTGTATGTCTGCATGCCGCTATGCCCTAACACCGCAGGCCGCCCTCTCCGCGGATCCACTAACACACAGCCTGCAGCGCCTGGCCCCCCTGGCCGTGACCCGCGCGCCCCCGCGCACAGGAGCATACCCCTGGAGCTGGGGAGAAGGCCCCCCTGGCCGCGCCCCCGCCGCGAGACCACGCGGGCACGGGGGCTGGGCGCCCCGGGCGGGCCCTTCCCCTCCGTCGTGAGGCTGCCTCCCCTCCAATGTCCTTACCGCCTTGCGCGCATATTACGTAGTAAACCGCCCCTAAAAAAAAAAAAAAACCATGCGTTCCGCCCTTTCCGCGCCTTCGGGAACCACGGAGATCGGGGCTTCCTCAGGCCCAGAGCCTCCCAACCACGCTCCAACCGACTCCCACAGGCCCCTACCTAGGGGCACTCCCGATCCTATGACGCTGGGTGACGGCAACGATGCCTCGACGACCGCCATGGCCCGGCCTTCCTCTTGCGAGCCCCTCTGCGGCTCCCACGGGCCCCCATCCCCCCAGCCTGGGCCTGGCAACAGCCGTTCCGCCACGGACAACTCTCCCAATGAGTCTTCTCCTGTCCATGGCTTACAGGGCTCCGGGGCCTCGGTGGCCCGGGACGCCTCTCCTCCCTGCCTGTCGAACGACCTTCTGCCCTGTGGCCAGGAGCCCCTCCCGATTCCCGACGACGGCCTCCCATACGACCTGGGCCACGACAACTCCCCGTCCATCACGGACGAGCAGGAGGCCCGGGGCGCAGACCTGCCTGCTCCTGGGGGCCGTACGACTGTCTGCGAGCGCTGCGGAGAGGTGCTGCCTGACTCTGCGGCGATCGATGTCCACATCGGGATGCACCATCCGCCTCCCGGTTCACCTTCTCCGTCGCGCAGCCCTTCTCCGCTGTCGGGGTCTGCCCCTCCACCTGCAGCCGCCGAGCCCTCTCCCTCGCCAACGCCGGACCCTGTGTTCCCGTATGCATGCAGCATGTGCCGGGCCCGATACAAAACGGAGAGGGGGCTGAAGGCCCATATCGCCAGGCTCGGCCACTACCTCCCGCTCGACGCCACAGTCCCCGAGCGCATCGGGGTGCCTAGTGGCAGCCCGTCCCCTGAGCTGCTTCGCCTCCTCACTGACGTATTCACAGAGATGGCGGGGCGCCTTCCTCCTGTAGAGGCCCTAGCGCGCTTCCTCTCGACGTGCCGCCGCATGGAGGGCTCTGGACGGCTCCCCCCGCGCAGTCGCTTCTCCGGAAGGGGCTGCTCGGCCGGGCATGGCAGGCGCTGTTGAGCGAGACGTCCTCTGCCGCCAGGGTCCCCGAGCCCCAGGGCAAGGAGCGGGAAGCGATTGTCCATGAGCTCCACCCGCGCCCCATGCCTGTCTCTCTGCCCCCCGTCCATCACGTGCTCGGCCCGTCGCCCAAGATAACGGCCAAGGCGCTGCTGAAGGAGCTGCAGGCGATGAGGCCTGTCGCGGCCGGACCCTCTGGGCTGGGGAAGCCTCACCTCCTGCACCTTTGTGGGGCCGCCGGGGCTGCGGAGCTCTTCACCTCTGTCCTGACGACCCTCTTCTCCAGCAGGAACTGGGCCCAGCTCCAGCCCCTGTGCGAGTTCAGGCTGAAGCTTCTGCCCAAGTCTGGCGGCCGATGGCGCCCTATCGCAGTGCAGGAGACGCTTCTGGTCGCCTTCCACCGCTTGCTCCTGCGTCGGACTCCGCGCTCCGCAAGCTCCCGGCGTGGCAGCTGGCCTTTGAGCACCTCGCCCAGATGAAGGCGATCCGCGCGGCCGAGGAGCTGAAGAGGACACACCACCTGCTCACGGTGGATGTGCGGAATGCCTTCAACAGCGTCCGCATTCCGTCATCCTCTTTGCGCTCCGCCGGGCAGGGGTGGTCCAGCCGACCGTCGCGTACATTGAGCGTTCCTCGCGGCTCGGCACTCCTCGGACCTCCCGCGGTCCCAGCGGGCGTGCACAGGGGACCCGCTGTCCATGGCGATGTTCTGCCAGAGCCTTGTTGGCCGGTGAGACGTACCTCGGCCAGTCAAGGTCGTTGCATACGCCGACGACCTCGTCATTGCGTCAGAGGAGGCGATTCCCATAGATACCGTGAAGAGTGACGCGCAGTTCGCCCTCTCCCGCATAGGGCTCACGGTCGAGCTCTCGAAGTGCTCCTCGACCCAGGCCGGGCGATCTCCTTCATGGGCACCCGCGTGCTCAAGCACTCCTCCTTCAACCTCGCGCAGACATCGGCCC
Source organism: Giardia duodenalis (assembly GCF_000002435.2). NCBI lineage: Eukaryota > Fornicata > Diplomonadida > Hexamitidae > Giardia > Giardia duodenalis. Next base: position 4,885 of record NW_024037082.1, read on the forward strand.
GCCGGCTCCACGAGCATCTCGCCGTCCTCCGTGCTTCGGGTCTCTCACTCCACGACCGCCTCAGGCTCCTGTCTGCCTGCGTCGTCCCTGCAGTTAACTATGGACCCCTTGTTGACGACTACCCGGCCCGTCCCCCTATGCCGACGTCGATGCGCAGATAGTGGAGGAGGTCGCGACCCTTCTGGAGATCCCCGAACCCCTTGCGAAGACCCTTGCTCTGACGCCCCGCGCGAAGTACGGCCTCGGACTGGTGCTGCCCATCACTACTACGACGAGATGCACAGGCAGCGCCAGGACATGA
>NW_024037083.1:0-9026 GCF_000002435.2 Giardia duodenalis
TGTCTGTTTGATTAATTCGTTAGCAGAGGTAGACACATGTGGAGCAGGTTGGTGAGGAGCCAGTTCCTTGAGAGTCTGTTCTGGTCGAGGTTGTTCGCAAGAAGGAGTTCTAGACCTCTTAGAAGAGTGCATAACTAAAGAGTCCGATGGGCTATGGGTTTCCTCATAGGTCTCCTCCGGCTGCTCCGCCAGTAAGTCGCACGTTTCAAATTCGTCTAGCTGACCTTCGCAACCAGGCTCATCCGGAAAATCTAACGGTTTATGTGCCCGTTTAATCGTGGATCGCGACAGGGTAATAACGTGAGCTGGACTGGCGGGCTGAGGACAGAAACCTTTCGAGGAATCGCTAGATAGTAAACCCGGCTCTCTGGCAGTAGCGAATGTCATAGTGACCTCTGGAACCATAGTGCTCTGAGCTGAATTTGGTCTGGAGAGCTGAGTAGTAGAAGATACTGCTGGTGTTTCAGAGATGTCCATCAAGCTGCTGAGTACTGTTGTATGGTCCTGGAGTGGTTTATCAAACGACTTGCTTTCTAAATTAATAGTATTAATAGTTGATGGGTCAGCAAGAAAGTTTCGATGATGTGGATTTTCAACCACGTGAGAATCAGCTGCAAATGTCAAAATCATCTGAGTTACAGTTACATCTTCGTCTAGTGTACTTTCAGTAGAGCTTCTTGATTGGACAGAAGAGCTTTCCTTAGAACCTAAAGTAGTAGAGGATAGAACTTGAGGATGCTCACCAGCGTTTTCCTGGGCAATTGATGAATACTGATCTTGAGAATTTTGTTTAGGCACTTCATTGGAAGAATGCTTGATTAAAAATGAAGACTCGTGAGTTAAGGGCCTAGATAACGAATTTTCTTCTGCCTTATTTTGTGAATGCATAAAGTTCTCAATCAAAATATCGTAAGAAGTATCTCCATTACCATAAACATCTGTATTTAGCAAAGTATCCTCACACACCGTGTCTTCTGCCAAGGGCTTCTTTTGGTTTGTTCTCGATGCATCGGTAGGTTTTAATTTCCGTAAAGGTGGAAGGGATGATAAGGAATACGTTAGAACAAGCTCACTAACAGGTACATCTTCATTATCACAAGCTGGAGTAAGTACTCCCTCATGTATATCGTTAACTACAAGAAGGTCTTCGACGGGCTCCGCGGGCTCTGCAAGGCGTGCCTCCTCGGGCTCCTCAACGGGCGCTTCAGGTTCTTCGACGGGCTCCGCGGGGTCTGCAAGGCGTGCCTCCTCGGGCTCCTCAACGGGCGCTTCAGGTTCTTCGACGGGCTCCGCGGGGTCTGCAAGGCGTGCCTCCTCGGGCTCCTCAACGGGCGCTTCAGGTTCTTCGACGGGCTCCGCGGGGTCTGCAAGGCGTGCCTCCTCGGGCTCCTCAACGGGCGCTTCAGGTTCTTCGACGGGCTCCGCGGGGTCTGCAAGGCGTGCCTCCTCGGGCTCCTCAACGGGCGCTTCAGGTTCTTCGACGGGCGCCTCTTGCTGCTCGGGTTCTTCGACGGGCTCCGCGGGCTCTGCAAGGCGTGCCTCCTCGGGCTCCTCAACGGGCGCTTCAGGTTCTTCGACGGGCTCCGCGGGCTCTGCAAGGCGTGCCTCCTCGGGCTCCTCAACGGGCGCTTCAGGTTCTTCGACGGGCTCCGCGGGGTCTGCAAGGCGTGCCTCCTCGGGCTCCTCAACGGGCGCTTCAGGTTCTTCGACGGGCGCCTCTTGCTGCTCGGGTTCTTCGACGGGCTCCGCGGGGTCTGCAAGGCGTGCCTCCTCGGGCTCCTCAACGGGCGCTTCAGGTTCTTCGACGGGCGCCTCTTGCTGCTCGGGTTCTTCGACGGGCTCCGCGGGGTCTGCAAGGCGTGCCTCCTCGGGCTCCTCAACGGGCGCTTCAGGTTCTTCGACGGGCTCCGCGGGGTCTGCAAGGCGTGCCTCCTCGGGCTCCTCAACGGGCGCTTCAGGTTCTTCGACGGGCTCCGCGGGGTCTGCAAGGCGTGCCTCCTCGGGCTCCTCAACGGGCGCTTCAGGTTCTTCGACGGGCTCCGCGGGCTCTGCAAGGCGTGCCTCCTCGGGCTCCTCAACGGGCGCTTCAGGTTCTTCGACGGGCTCCGCGGGGTCTGCAAGGCGTGCCTCCTCGGGCTCCTCAACGGGCGCTTCAGGTTCTTCGACGGGCTCCGCGGGGTCTGCAAGGCGTGCCTCCTCGGGCTCCTCAACGGGCGCTTCAGGTTCTTCGACGGGCTCCGCGGGGTCTGCAAGGCGTGCCTCCTCGGGCTCCTCAACGGGCGCTTCAGGTTCTTCGACGGGCTCCGCGGGCTCTGCAAGGCGTGCCTCCTCGGGCTCCTCAACGGGCGCTTCAGGTTCTTCGACGGGCTCCGCGGGCTCTGCAAGGCGTGCCTCCTCGGGCTCCTCAACGGGCGCTTCAGGTTCTTCGACGGGCTCCGCGGGCTCTGCAAGGCGTGCCTCCTCGGGCTCCTCAACGGGCGCTTCAGGTTCTTCGACGGGCTCCGCGGGCTCTGCAAGGCGTGCCTCCTCGGGCTCCTCAACGGGCGCTTCAGGTTCTTCGACGGGCTCCGCGGGTCTGCAAGGCGTGCCTCCTCGGGCTCCTCAACGGGCGCTTCAGGTTCTTCGACGGGCGCCTCTTGCTGCTCGGGTTCTTCGACGGGCTCCGCGGGCTCTGCAAGGCGTGCCTCCTCGGGCTCCTCAACGGGCGCTTCAGGTTCTTCGACGGGCTCCGCGGGCTCTGCAAGGCGTGCCTCCTCGGGCTCCTCAACGGGCGCTTCAGGTTCTTCGACGGGCGCCTCTTGCTGCTCGGGTTCTTCGACGGGCTCCGCGGGTCTGCAAGGCGTGCCTCCTCGGGCTCCTCAACGGGCGCTTCAGGTTCTTCGACGGGCTCCGCGGGGTCTGCAAGGCGTGCCTCCTCGGGCTCCTCAACGGGCGCTTCAGGTTCTTCGACGGGCTCTGCAAGGCGTGCCTCCTCGGGCTCCTCAACGGGCGCTTCAGGTTCTTCGACGGGCTCCGCGGGCTCTGCAAGGCGTGCCTCCTCGGGCTCCTCAACGGGCGCTTCAGGTTCTTCGACGGGCTCCGCGGGCTCTGCAAGGCGTGCCTCCTCGGGCTCCTCAACGGGCGCTTCAGGTTCTTCGACGGGCTCCGCGGGCTCTGCAAGGCGTGCCTCCTCGGGCTCCTCAACGGGCGCTTCAGGTTCTTCGACGGGCGCCTCTTGCTGCTCGGGTTCTTCGACGGGCTCCGCGGGGTCTGCAAGGCGTGCCTCCTCGGGCTCCTCAACGGGCGCTTCAGGTTCTTCGACGGGCTCCGCGGGGTCTGCAAGGCGTGCCTCCTCGGGCTCCTCAACGGGCGCTTCAGGTTCTTCGACGGGCTCCGCGGGGTCTGCAAGGCGTGCCTCCTCGGGCTCCTCAACGGGCGCTTCAGGTTCTTCGACGGGCTCCGCGGGGTCTGCAAGGCGTGCCTCCTCGGGCTCCTCAACGGGCGCTTCAGGTTCTTCGACGGGCTCTGCAAGGCGTGCCTCCTCGGGCTCCTCAACGGGCGCTTCAGGTTCTTCGACGGGCTCCGCGGGCTCTGCAAGGCGTGCCTCCTCGGGCTCCTCAACGGGCGCTTCAGGTTCTTCGACGGGCGCCTCTTGCTGCTCGGGTTCTTCGACGGGCTCCGCGGGCTCTGCAAGGCGTGCCTCCTCGGGCTCCTCAACGGGCGCTTCAGGTTCTTCGACGGGCGCCTCTTGCTGCTCGGGTTCTTCGACGGGCTCCGCGGGGTCTGCAAGGCGTGCCTCCTCGGGCTCCTCAACGGGCGCTTCAGGTTCTTCGACGGGCTCCGCGGGCTCTGCAAGGCGTGCCTCCTCGGGCTCCTCAACGGGCGCTTCAGGTTCTTCGACGGGCGCCTCTTGCTGCTCGGGTTCTTCGACGGGCTCCGCGGGCTCTGCAAGGCGTGCCTCCTCGGGCTCCTCAACGGGCGCTTCAGGTTCTTCGACGGGCTCCGCGGGGTCTGCAAGGCGTGCCTCCTCGGGCTCCTCAACGGGCGCTTCAGGTTCTTCGACGGGCGCCTCTTGCTGCTCGGGTTCTTCGACGGGCTCCGCGGGGTCTGCAAGGCGTGCCTCCTCGGGCTCCTCAACGGGCGCTTCAGGTTCTTCGACGGGCTCCGCGGGCTCTGCAAGGCGTGCCTCCTCGGGCTCCTCAACGGGCGCTTCAGGTTCTTCGACGGGCTCCGCGGGCTCTGCAAGGCGTGCCTCCTCGGGCTCCTCAACGGGCGCTTCAGGTTCTTCGACGGGCTCCGCGGGCTCTGCAAGGCGTGCCTCCTCGGGCTCCTCAACGGGCGCTTCAGGTTCTTCGACGGGCGCCTCTTGCTGCTCGGGTTCTTCGACGGGCTCCGCGGGGTCTGCAAGGCGTGCCTCCTCGGGCTCCTCAACGGGCGCTTCAGGTTCTTCGACGGGCTCCGCGGGCTCTGCAAGGCGTGCCTCCTCGGGCTCCTCAACGGGCGCTTCAGGTTCTTCGACGGGCTCCGCGGGCTCTGCAAGGCGTGCCTCCTCGGGCTCCTCAACGGGCGCTTCAGGTTCTTCGACGGGCTCTGCAAGGCGTGCCTCCTCGGGCTCCTCAACGGGCGCTTCAGGTTCTTCGACGGGCTCCGCGGGCTCTGCAAGGCGTGCCTCCTCGGGCTCCTCAACGGGCGCTTCAGGTTCTTCGACGGGCTCTGCAAGGCGTGCCTCCTCGGGCTCCTCAACGGGCGCTTCAGGTTCTTCGACGGGCTCCGCGGGCTCTGCAAGGCGTGCCTCCTCGGGCTCCTCAACGGGCGCTTCAGGTTCTTCGACGGGCTCTGCAAGGCGTGCCTCCTCGGGCTCCTCAACGGGCGCTTCAGGTTCTTCGACGGGCTCTGCAAGGCGTGCCTCCTCGGGCTCCTCAACGGGCGCTTCAGGTTCTTCGACGGGCTCCGCGGGCTCTGCAAGGCGTGCCTCCTCGGGCTCCTCAACGGGCGCTTCAGGTTCTTCGACGGGCTCTGCAAGGCGTGCCTCCTCGGGCTCCTCAACGGGCGCTTCAGGTTCTTCGACGGGCTCCGCGGGCTCTGCAAGGCGTGCCTCCTCGGGCTCCTCAACGGGCGCTTCAGGTTCTTCGACGGGCTCTGCAAGGCGTGCCTCCTCGGGCTCCTCAACGGGCGCTTCAGGTTCTTCGACGGGCTCCGCGGGCTCTGCAAGGCGTGCCTCCTCGGGCTCCTCAACGGGCGCTTCAGGTTCTTCGACGGGCTCTGCAAGGCGTGCCTCCTCGGGCTCCTCAACGGGCGCTTCAGGTTCTTCGACGGGCTCCGCGGGCTCTGCAAGGCGTGCCTCCTCGGGCTCCTCAACGGGCGCTTCAGGTTCTTCGACGGGCTCCGCGGGCTCTGCAAGGCGTGCCTCCTCGGGCTCCTCAACGGGCGCTTCAGGTTCTTCGACGGGCTCCGCGGGCTCTGCAAGGCGTGCCTCCTCGGGCTCCTCAACGGGCGCTTCAGGTTCTTCGACGGGCTCCGCGGGGTCTGCAAGGCGTGCCTCCTCGGGCTCCTCAACGGGCGCTTCAGGTTCTTCGACGGGCGCCTCTTGCTGCTCGGGTTCTTCGACGGGCTCCGCGGGGTCTGCAAGGCGTGCCTCCTCGGGCTCCTCAACGGGCGCTTCAGGTTCTTCGACGGGCTCCGCGGGGTCTGCAAGGCGTGCCTCCTCGGGCTCCTCAACGGGCGCTTCAGGTTCTTCGACGGGCTCCGCGGGGTCTGCAAGGCGTGCCTCCTCGGGCTCCTCAACGGGCGCTTCAGGTTCTTCGACGGGCGCCTCTTGCTGCTCGGGTTCTTCGACGGGCTCCGCGGGCTCTGCAAGGCGTGCCTCCTCGGGCTCCTCAACGGGCGCTTCAGGTTCTTCGACGGGCTCCGCGGGCTCTGCAAGGCGTGCCTCCTCGGGCTCCTCAACGGGCGCTTCAGGTTCTTCGACGGGCGCCTCTTGCTGCTCGGGTTCTTCGACGGGCTCCGCGGGCTCTGCAAGGCGTGCCTCCTCGGGCTCCTCAACGGGCGCTTCAGGTTCTTCGACGGGCTCCGCGGGGTCTGCAAGGCGTGCCTCCTCGGGCTCCTCAACGGGCGCTTCAGGTTCTTCGACGGGCGCCTCTTGCTGCTCGGGTTCTTCGACGGGCTCCGCGGGGTCTGCAAGGCGTGCCTCCTCGGGCTCCTCAACGGGCGCTTCAGGTTCTTCGACGGGCGCCTCTTGCTGCTCGGGTTCTTCGACGGGCTCCGCGGGCTCTGCAAGGCGTGCCTCCTCGGGCTCCTCAACGGGCGCTTCAGGTTCTTCGACGGGCTCCGCGGGCTCTGCAAGGCGTGCCTCCTCGGGCTCCTCAACGGGCGCTTCAGGTTCTTCGACGGGCTCCGCGGGGTCTGCAAGGCGTGCCTCCTCGGGCTCCTCAACGGGCGCTTCAGGTTCTTCGACGGGCTCCGCGGGCTCTGCAAGGCGTGCCTCCTCGGGCTCCTCAACGGGCGCTTCAGGTTCTTCGACGGGCTCCGCGGGGTCTGCAAGGCGTGCCTCCTCGGGCTCCTCAACGGGCGCTTCAGGTTCTTCGACGGGCGCCTCTTGCTGCTCGGGTTCTTCGACGGGCTCCGCGGGCTCTGCAAGGCGTGCCTCCTCGGGCTCCTCAACGGGCGCTTCAGGTTCTTCGACGGGCTCCGCGGGGTCTGCAAGGCGTGCCTCCTCGGGCTCCTCAACGGGCGCTTCAGGTTCTTCGACGGGCTCCGCGGGGTCTGCAAGGCGTGCCTCCTCGGGCTCCTCAACGGGCGCTTCAGGTTCTTCGACGGGCTCCGCGGGGTCTGCAAGGCGTGCCTCCTCGGGCTCCTCAACGGGCGCTTCAGGTTCTTCGACGGGCGCCTCTTGCTGCTCGGGTTCTTCGACGGGCTCCGCGGGCTCTGCAAGGCGTGCCTCCTCGGGCTCCTCAACGGGCGCTTCAGGTTCTTCGACGGGCTCCGCGGGCTCTGCAAGGCGTGCCTCCTCGGGCTCCTCAACGGGCGCTTCAGGTTCTTCGACGGGCTCCGCGGGGTCTGCAAGGCGTGCCTCCTCGGGCTCCTCAACGGGCGCTTCAGGTTCTTCGACGGGCTCCGCGGGGTCTGCAAGGCGTGCCTCCTCGGGCTCCTCAACGGGCGCTTCAGGTTCTTCGACGGGCTCCGCGGGGTCTGCAAGGCGTGCCTCCTCGGGCTCCTCAACGGGCGCTTCAGGTTCTTCGACGGGCGCCTCTTGCTGCTCGGGTTCTTCGACGGGCTCCGCGGGCTCTGCAAGGCGTGCCTCCTCGGGCTCCTCAACGGGCGCTTCAGGTTCTTCGACGGGCTCCGCGGGCTCTGCAAGGCGTGCCTCCTCGGGCTCCTCAACGGGCGCTTCAGGTTCTTCGACGGGCGCCTCTTGCTGCTCGGGTTCTTCGACGGGCTCCGCGGGGTCTGCAAGGCGTGCCTCCTCGGGCTCCTCAACGGGCGCTTCAGGTTCTTCGACGGGCGCCTCTTGCTGCTCGGGTTCTTCGACGGGCTCCGCGGGGTCTGCAAGGCGTGCCTCCTCGGGCTCCTCAACGGGCGCTTCAGGTTCTTCGACGGGCGCCTCTTGCTGCTCGGGTTCTTCGACGGGCTCCGCGGGGTCTGCAAGGCGTGCCTCCTCGGGCTCCTCAACGGGCGCTTCAGGTTCTTCGACGGGCGCCTCTTGCTGCTCGGGTTCTTCGACGGGCTCCGCGGGGTCTGCAAGGCGTGCCTCCTCGGGCTCCTCAACGGGCGCTTCAGGTTCTTCGACGGGCGCCTCTTGCTGCTCGGGTTCTTCGACGGGCTCCGCGGGGTCTGCAAGGCGTGCCTCCTCGGGCTCCTCAACGGGCGCTTCAGGTTCTTCGACGGGCGCCTCTTGCTGCTCGGGTTCTTCGACGGGCTCCGCGGGCTCTGCAAGGCGTGCCTCCTCGGGCTCCTCAACGGGCGCTTCAGGTTCTTCGACGGGCTCCGCGGGCTCTGCAAGGCGTGCCTCCTCGGGCTCCTCAACGGGCGCTTCAGGTTCTTCGACGGGCTCCGCGGGGTCTGCAAGGCGTGCCTCCTCGGGCTCCTCAACGGGCGCTTCAGGTTCTTCGACGGGCTCCGCGGGGTCTGCAAGGCGTGCCTCCTCGGGCTCCTCAACGGGCGCTTCAGGTTCTTCGACGGGCTCCGCGGGGTCTGCAAGGCGTGCCTCCTCGGGCTCCTCAACGGGCGCTTCAGGTTCTTCGACGGGCGCCTCTTGCTGCTCGGGTTCTTCGACGGGCTCCGCGGGGTCTGCAAGGCGTGCCTCCTCGGGCTCCTCAACGGGCGCTTCAGGTTCTTCGACGGGCGCCTCTTGCTGCTCGGGTTCTTCGACGGGCTCCGCGGGGTCTGCAAGGCGTGCCTCCTCGGGCTCCTCAACGGGCGCTTCAGGTTCTTCGACGGGCGCCTCTTGCTGCTCGGGTTCTTCGACGGGCTCCGCGGGGTCTGCAAGGCGTGCCTCCTCGGGCTCCTCAACGGGCGCTTCAGGTTCTTCGACGGGCGCCTCTTGCTGCTCGGGTTCTTCGACGGGCTCCGCGGGGTCTGCAAGGCGTGCCTCCTCGGGCTCCTCAACGGGCGCTTCAGGTTCTTCGACGGGCGCCTCTTGCTGCTCGGGTTCTTCGACGGGCTCCGCGGGTCTGCAAGGCGTGCCTCCTCGGGCTCCTCAACGGGCGCTTCAGGTTCTTCGACGGGCTCCGCGGGGTCTGCAAGGCGTGCCTCCTCGGGCTCCTCAACGGGCGCTTCAGGTTCTTCGACGGGCTCCGCGGGGTCTGCAAGGCGTGCCTCCTCGGGCTCCTCAACGGGCGCTTCAGGTTCTTCGACGGCGCCTCTTGCTGCTCGGGTTCTTCGACGGGCTCCGCGGGGTCTGCAAGGCGTGCCTCCTCGGGCTCCTCAACGGGCGCTTCAGGTTCTTCGACGGGCGCTCTTGCTGCTCGGTTCTTCGACGGGCTCCGCGGGTCTGCAAGGCGTGCCTCCTCGGGCTCCTCAACGGGCGCTTCAGGTTCTTCGACGGGCGC
>NW_024037084.1:0-8231 GCF_000002435.2 Giardia duodenalis
GGGAAGTGCCTTCCTTGCAACACGATAGATCAAGCATGTACCCAGTGTGAGGTTGATTCGACTACCAAAAGCCGAAGTGCACAGCTTGTGATAACAGTAAGATCCCAGGACGGCCCTTGATGGGACCTCGACGTGCGTGACAAAAGACTACGCTGGATGTAAAGGCGCTGACGAGGCCCTATTTATGAAGGAGGACAAAACATGTGTTTTATGCAGTACCGTTTCAGCTGGAGCCGATCCAAATTACCAGGGCATTGCGGGTAAGAAGTGTACCAAGGACTCGGCGACACCGCCGACCTGCTCGGAGTGCCTCGATGGATACTACAGTAGTGGTAGTGGTACGGTTACATGCACCGCTTGTCCAGGTGCTAACTGTGCCACCTGCACTCAAACTGGCAATGATAAGTGTGATACATGCAAGCCTGGGTTCTTCATGAAAGGCAATGGTCCTACTGGTGAGTGCGTTGCTTGTGATAATGCACAGGGGGGCATCGATGGGTGTGCCGAGTGCACAAAGGAGTCTACAGGACCTCTCAAGTGCACAAAGTGCAAGCCTAACAGGAAGCCCGCTGGAACCTCAGACAACTATACATGCACAGAGAAGACCTGCGAGGACCCCACGGCTTGTGGGGGGACAGCTGGCTTTGTGATGCCATCGTATAGATGATCAGGGCACCACAAAGCACTACTGTTCCTATTGTGGAGATAGTTCACAAGCTCCTATAGATGGTCTCTGTGCTAGTGAGGCTCAAAAGGCTGGGAATACTTGTGCTAATGGTGTATGTACACAGTGCACCAACAACTACTTCCTATACATGGGTGGCTGTTATAGCACTCAGAAGGCTCCTGGTAGCTTCATGTGCAAGACAGCAGGTAATACTGGGATCTGCACAGAAGCAGCCAACAATAGGTACTTCGTAGTGCCTGGTGCATCCAACACTGATCAGTCTGTGTTGGCTTGTAGTAACCCCCTTGGCACACTGACAGGCACTGGTAATACTGCTAAGGCATATGTGGGGGTAGAGGGCTGCTCCCAGTGTACAGCCCCAGCAGCTCTAACAACAGCTGGCATGACTGCTGCTGTGTGTACCTCCTGTGACAATAGTAAGGTGCCCAACAAGGATGGCACTGGGTGTGTGACATGCTCTGACACCAACTGCAAGAGCTGTGTGATGGATAATATATGTGGGGAGTGTGTTGATGGATACAGTCTAGAGGGTGGTAAGTGTGTGTCCTCTGGCGCCAACAGGGGCGGGCTCTCCACGGGGGCCATCGCGGGGATCTCCGTCGCTGTGGTCGTCGTCGTGGGGGGTCTCATAGGGTTCCTCTGCTGGTGGTTCATCTGCAGGGGGAAGGCGTGACTTAGGTAGTGAATGCTGTACAATGTGTGATAATGGGTAATAGAGGGTGATAGTGTGATAGTGGAGTGTGATATGTACAAAGGCCAGTAATGGACTGTGCACTGCTTGTAAGACAGATAACAAGTACATATTCCAGAACAGGGCAGACAAGGTGACTCCTGGTGGGGAGTGCATCTTGTGCTCTGATATCAAGGGAGCGAATGGATATACGGGAGTGGCCAACTGTCTCAAGTGTACGGCACCAGGGAATGCAGGACCTGCCACGTGTACAGAGTGTCAAGCAGGGTACTATAAAGATGGTAACGGTGCATGTGTCAAATGTCATACCGACTGCGAGACGTGTAGTGGAACCGGTCAGAATGCATGCACCCTCTGCGTAGCGGGGAAGTACCTGAAGGGGACTGATTGTGTCGTAGCTGGCTCATGCACAGGCACACACTATACTGACGAAGCTACCAGAACGTGCAAGGAATGTAGTACGATAGATCCCAGCTGTACCCAGTGTGAAGTTGATTCGACTACCAAGAAGCCGAAGTGCAGTAAGTGTGGCGATGATGGAACCAAGATCCCCAGGACGACCCTTGATGGAACCTCGACCTGCGTGGCGAAGAACTACGCCGGGTGTCAAGGAGCTGATAACGGTCTCTTTATGACCGAGGACAACGTGTGTCGTTTGTGCAGTGATCCCGCAGCGTCGGATTCAGAACAAAAGAACAAAGGCATTGCTGGCTGTAAGGCTTGCACGAAGACAGCGAGTGCCAATCCAGCCTGCACAGAATGCCTGGAGGGATACATCGAGAACAGAAGCGGGGGCTTTACATGCGATCCGTGCGCTCCAGGCTGTGCGACATGCTCCAAGAAGGAAGATCCGAGTAAGTGCCTGACATGTAAGCAGGGTACTTCTTGAAGGATAGCTCCTCTGGTGAGTGCATCTCATGTAGTGACACAACCAAAGGTGGCATCGAGGGGTGTGCCGAGTGCACAAATAGTGGCACATTTAAGTGCACAAAATGCAAGGTGAACTACAGACCCAGTGGAGAACCTTCAACTGGGGTCACATGTACAAAGGCCTGTGAAGATGATACTGCGTGTGGTGGGACAGCAGGGGCCTGCGATGCTATAGTGATCGACAATGATGGAGTAGAGCATCATTACTGTTCCTATTGTGGGGATAGCAGTAAGTATCCTATAGATGGTCTCTGTGCTAGTGAGGCTCAAAGTAATACTTGTAACAACCATGTCTGTGAGTCTTGTACTACAGGGTACTTTATGTATATGAATGGTTGTTACAAGGTTAATACAGAACCAGGTAGCCTCATGTGCAAGACATCAAGTAAGGAGGGTGTCTGTACAGAAGCAGCCAACAATAGATACTTCCTGGTTCCGGGGGCAACCAATGCTCAGCAGTCCGTGTTGGCATGTAGTAACCCCCTAGGCACATCAACAGGCACTGATAGTGCTGCTAAGGCATATGTGGGAATAGATGGCTGTTCAGCATGTACAGCCCCAGCAGGTCTGTCTGATGGTGGTATGACCCCCGCTGTGTGCACCTCCTGTGACAGTGATAAAAAGCCCAACAAGGATGGCAGTGGGTGTGTAGTATGCTCTGACACCAACTGCAAGAGCTGTGTGGTGGACGGTGTGTGTGGGGAGTGCAACAGTGGCTTCAGTCTAGACAATGGTAAGTGTGTGTCCTCTGGCGCCAACAGGAGCGGGCTCTCCGCGGGGGCCATCGCGGGGATCTCCGTGGCTGTGGTCGCTGTCGTGGGGGGCCTCGTGGGCTTCCTCTGCTGGTGGTTCGTGTGTAGAGGGAAGGCGTGACTTAGGTAGTGAATGCTATGAGTGATGATAATGGGTGATAATGTGTGATAGAGGGTGATAATGGGTGATAGTGTGTGATAGTATGATAGTGGAGTGAGATATGTACAAAGGCTGAGGGAGGAGTGTGCACTACTTGTAAGGCAGATAACGGCCTGTTCAAGAACCCTGCTGCAACACCAGAGAAGGGTAGTGAGTGCATCCTCTGTCATGATATCAAGGGAGCAGATGGATATACGGGGGTGGCTAACTGCGCACAGTGTCAGGCACCACAGAGTGCAGGACCTGTCACATGTACTGCCTGTCAAGATGGGTTCGTTAAGAAGGACAGTGCATGTGTGAAGTGCGGAGAGGGCTGCTCTGCCTGCTCAGCTGATACTCCGACTCAGTGTACCGCCTGCGTTGAGGGGAAGTTCCTGAAGGCTGACAAGTGTGTGGATGCTAATCAATGTGACAATGGTAAGTATGCAGACCCAAAAACAGGCCAATGCAAGGCCTGCACGGACACAAGTGTCAATGAATGTGCTACGTGTGCATACAGCGACACTCTTCAGAAGCCTGTGTGCACTGGGTGTAATAGTGGAGGAAACCTGCTTCTTAAGGTGAACCCCGATGGGTCAGCGACGTGTGTTGCGGAGGCAGAGTGCACAAGTGGCAATACGCACTTCCTTGAACAATCTCCAAAAGCTTGTGTTCCATGTGGTGATACTAAAAATGGTGGGATTCTAGGTTGTGATACCTGCTCCTCTAAAACTACATGTACAAAGTGCCTCGATGGATATTACAATAGTGCAAGTGGTAATACCGCTACATGCACAGCCTGTGGTGAGAACTGTGCCACCTGTGCTAAGGATACAAAAGACCAATGCACGACCTGCAAGCAAGGGTACTTCTTGAAGGATAGCTCCTCTGGTGAGTGCATCTCATGTAGTGATACAGCAAATGGTGGCCGCGATGGGTGCAGTGCATGCTCTAACAGTGGTGGATTCAAATGTACTGACTGTAAGCCTAACTATAAGAAACAGCTTAATGGAGATGCAGGGGATGACTATACGTGTACAAAGACCTGTGAAGATGAGACTGCATGCGGGGGGACAGCAGGGGCCTGCGACGCCATCGTGGTCGGCAACGACGGCAGCATGCTCTCTTACTGTTCAAAGTGTGTTGGCGCCGGCTATGGCCCATTAATGGGAAGTGCACCAATGCACTTGCAGGTAATACCTGCGCCGATGGTGTATGTACGCGGTGCACCAACAACTACTTCCTCTATATGGGTGGCTGTTATAAAGCAACAGAGGTGCCTGGTAGCCTCATGTGCTCCGAAGCAACAACAGCTGGTGTCTGTACTACTCCCAATGCCAATGATAGGTACTTCGTAGTCCCAGAAGCAAAGGCTACTGATCAGTCTGTACTAGCCTGTGGCAACCCCCTAGGCACACTAGTAGACCCTCAAGGTACTGCTAAGGCATACGTGGGGGTGGATGGCTGCTCACAGTGCACAGCCCCAACAGCTCTGACTGAGGGTGGTATGGCTGCTGCTGTGTGTACCTCCTGTGACAGTGATAGGAAGCCCAACAGGGACGGCAGTGGGTGTGTCCTGTGCTCTGTGGGTGGTTGTAAGAGCTGTGTGGTGGACGGTGTGTGTGGGGAGTGCAACAGTGGCTTCAGTCTAGACAATGGTAAGTGTGTGTCCTCTGGCGCCAACAGGAGCGGGCTCTCCACGGGGGCCATCGCGGGGATCTCCGTCGCTGTCATCGCTGTCGTGGGGGGCCTCGTGGGCTTCCTCTGCTGGTGGTTCGTGTGTAGAGGGAAGGCGTGACTTAGGTAGTGAATGCTATGAGTGATGATAATGGGTGATAATGTGTGATAGAGGGTGATAATGGGTGATAGTGTGTGATAGTATGATAGTGGAGTGAGATATGTACAAAGGCTGAGGGAGGAGTGTGCACTGAGTGTAATACAGCTAACGGCCTGTTCAAGAACCCGGCTGCAACACCAGAGAAGGGAAGGGAGTGCATACTGTGCTCCGATATCAATGGAGCAGATGGATATACGGGGGTGGCTAACTGCGCACAGTGTACCAAGTCAGACAGTAGTACAGGACCTGCCACGTGTAGTACCTGCAGAGATGGATACTACATGGACTCTCAGGCATGTACCAAATGTAATGACAACTGTGCCACATGTACCGGGGCCGGTCAGAATCAGTGTTCATCTTGTAAAGCGGGCTTCTATCTGAAGTCAGACGGGTCGTGCTCAAAAACCTGCGATAATAACCAGTACCCCGACCCAAGCACCGGCAAGTGCACAGCCTGTAACGGTGCAGCAGAGCAGGGGGGCATACCAGAGTGCACTGCTTGCACGTACGATGCAAAGCTACAGAAGCCGGTATGCAGTGACTGCGGTAATAAGAAGGTAAAGACAGAGCTGGATGGAACGACAACCTGTGTTGATATGAGCTCTGGATGTGTGGATGAGAATCACTTCAAGGCAGACGATGACTCAGCCTGTTATCTATGTGGTGATATTAGTGGAAATAATGAGAATACAAACAAGGGTGTTGCCGATTGCAACAAATGCACCAAGGAGGCAGGTACCAAAACAACGTGCTCTGAATGCCTATCGGGTCGTTTTCTTGAGACTAATACTTGTACGAAGAAATGCGCTGATACCTGTGCAAAGTGTACTGCTGAAACTGACATTAACAAATGTACTGAATGCATGCCGGGATACTTCCTAAAAACCGAGGGTGTAACAAAGGAGTGCGTCCCTTGTAGTGACACAGCCAAAGGTGGCATCGATGGATGCAGTGTCTGCTCGAATGATGGCAATACTTTCAAGTGCACCGATTGTAAGCCCAACTATCGCAAGCAGAGCGATAGCAGTCCTGGCTCTGTCACATGTACCAAGACTTGTGAGGATCCTACAGCTTGTGGTGGTACCTCTGGAGCTTGCGATGCCATGATAATAGATGATAAGGGCAATGCAAAGCACTATTGTTCATACTGTGGAGAGACCAATAAGTTCCCTATCGATGGTATATGTAATAGTGATGCTCAAAGTAATACTTGTAACAACCATGTCTGTACATCATGTACTACGGGGTACTTCCTATACATGGGTGGCTGTTATAGTGTATCAGCTCAGCCTGGCAACTATATGTGCAAGACAGCAGATAGTAGTGGGATATGCACAGAGGCGGCCAACAATAGGTACTTCCTGGTCCCAGGGGCATCCAACACTGATCAGTCCGTGTTGGCTTGTAGCAACCCCTAGGCACACTGACAGGCACTGGTGATACTGCTAAGGCATATGTGGGAGTAGATGGCTGCTCAGCATGTACAGCCCCGACACAGCTAGAGGCTCCTGGCATGGCCCCCGCCACGTGCACAGCGTGTAGCGGCAACAACAAGCCCAACCTGGCTGGGAGCGGGTGCTTCGCATGTACCGTTAGTGGATGTCGCACTGTGGAGCAGGCGATAAGTGCGAGGGCTGTACCAGTAAAGACCAGAGGCCCAGCCTGGACGGCTCCCAGTGCATCGCCTGCAGTATCGACGGGTGCGTCAGGTGCAGCGAGGAGAACAAGTGCGGCCAGTGCAGTGATGGGTACAGACTAGAGGGTGGCAGGTGCGTGTCCTCTGGCGCCAACAGGAGCGGGCTCTCCGCGGGGGCCATCGCGGGGATCTCCGTGGCTGTGGTCGCTGTCGTGGGGGGCCTCGTGGGCTTCCTCTGCTGGTGGTTCGTGTGTAGAGGGAAGGCGTGACTTAGGTAGTGAATGCTATGAGTGATGATAATGGGTGATAATGTGTGATAGAGGTGATAATGGGTGATAGTGTGTGATAGTATGATAGTGGAGTGAGATATGTACAAAGGCTGAGGAGGAGTGTGCACTACTTGTAAGGCAGATAACGGCCTGTTCAAGAACCCTGCTGCAACACCAGAGAAGGGTAGTGAGTGCATCCTCTGTCATGATATCAAGGGAGCAGATGGATATACGGGGGTGGCTAACTGCGCACAGTGTCAGGCACCACAGAGTGCAGGACCTGTCACATGTACTGCCTGTCAAGATGGGTTCGTTAAGAAGGACAGTGCATGTGTGAAGTGCGGAGAGGGCTGCTCTGCCTGCTCAGCTGATACTCCGACTCAGTGTACCGCCTGCGTTGAGGGGAAGTTCCTGAAGGCTGACAAGTGTGTGGATGCTAATCAATGTGACAATGGTAAGTATGCAGACCCAAAACAGGCCAATGCAAGGCCTGCACGGACACAAGTGTCAATGAATGTGCTACGTGTGCATACAGCGACACTCTTCAGAAGCCTGTGTGCACTGGGTGTAATAGTGGAGGAAACCTGCTTCTTAAGGTGAACCCCGATGGGTCAGCGACGTGTGTTGCGGAGGCAGAGTGCACAAGTGGCAATACGCACTTCCTTGAACAATCTCCAAAAGCTTGTGTTCCATGTGGTGATACTAAAAATGGTGGGATTCTAGGTGTGATACCTGCTCCTCTAAAACTACATGTACAAAGTGCCTCGATGGATATTACAATGTGCAAGTGGTAATACCGCTACATGCACAGCCTGTGGTGAGAACTGTGCCACCTGTGCTAAGGATACAAAAGACCAATGCACGACCTGCAAGCAAGGGTACTTCTTGAAGGATAGCTCCTCTGGTGAGTGCATCTCATGTAGTGATACAGCAAATGGTGGCCGCGATGGGTGCAGTGCATGCTCTAACAGTGGTGGATTCAAATGTACTGACTGTAAGCCTAACTATAAGAAACAGCTTAATGGAGATGCAGGGGATGACTATACGTGTACAAAGACCTGTGAAGATGAGACTGCATGCGGGGGGACAGCAGGGGCCTGCGAGCCATCGTGGTCGGCAACGACGGCAGCATGCTCTCTTACTGTTCAAAGTGTGTTGGCGCCGGCTATGGCCCCATTAATGGAAGTGCACCAATGCACTTGCAGGTAATACCTGCGCCGATGGTGTATGTACGCGGTGCACCAACAACTACTTCCTCTATATGGGTGGCTGTTATAAAGCAACAGAGG
>NW_024037085.1:0-9233 GCF_000002435.2 Giardia duodenalis
TGGGTTTGGGTGGATAGCTGCAATACGGTCTCCACGCCAGAAGGTTGCTTTTTCGATCGAGATGGTGGATATTATTTCTAATATCCAGGGGCCTATTTCGTTAGACATAATCCACAAGGAGACGATGTCGTCGGTCTATCAAACTCCTCTTAAGGTGTTCCAGCGTGATGATGTTTATCCCTGTAGCAGAAAAGTCTCCAAGACGCTTTCTCCTGGCGAATATATTGCCAGGCTCGTAGACATTCCACGGGCATCATTCACGAGGAGTCTACAATTACGGTGGTTCCGCGAAACACTGCGCAATTTGGTGAATTTTCTCCCGAAGATCTGGCTAAGCACAAACATTTCCCTAGACAATGTGGATGTCACTATGACTTTGAAGATGACATGCGACACTGAAGGATTCTTCCATTTCACGCAGATAAGGCGTACGGATCCTACTGTTCGCGTGAAGAGGGTTCTACGTGAACAGCCAATCCAAAATGGACCGAAGAAATAGAGGCACAGGAAGCAGAGAGGGAGAAGGCCGCAGAAGCACAGTACGCGATGAACTGGCTCAGCATGAGGCAAAGCTGAAGGAACTAAACGAGGCACTTTCTAACCGCTGCAGACGCCAATAAGGACGCACTAACAAAGGACATAGCCGATCACAAGGCAAAGGCGCCGAAGAAGCAGATCGTCGTCCGCACGCCAAAGATGGTTCAAGTGTCCGTTGAGGAGAAAGACTTAACTACAGAGATCACCAATGTTGATCGCAAGGTCCTTATAAATATCGGTGAAACGGCAGATCTGGCTAAGCAGCTTGAGGACTTCGAGAAGTGTTGCAAGGAGGTCGACCGCAAGGCTCTCCGCTAATGAGCACGCCCGCAATACTTTTGAGTCCCTTGTCTACGATACAAGAAATATATGGATTGGGGGAAGTTCGCTGAGTTTACGACTGAGGAAGACAAGAGGAAGATTATTCCTCATCTTGACGAGCACAGCGCTTTCATTAGCAGCATCGAAGGGCCTCACCAGACCGCTGAGATCGAAGAGCGCATTCAGAGGCTCGAAAACGAAATCCGCTTCCTTCATGAGCGTAAGGAGTCCCATGATTCAGCCGACCTTCGCTTGATGAGCTTGCGCAGCAGTGTAGACTCTCTTTTAGAGAGATGGCCAGCAAATGGTGTTAATAATGAAGCTCGGGACAGGCTAACAGCATTCTATGCAGAATGTGAGAAAGCTGTTCGACAAGCGTCTAAGCACGAGCTCGCCCCACTAACTCTTTTTGAGGATGCGGATCGACGTCTTGCAGACTTTGAAAAGGCTCTCCAGGCTAAGGCGGAGCCCGCAAAGTCCGATAATACATCTGATGCAGCTCCAAAAGAGGCTGACAAAAGTAAATGATTGTTATCCTACCTATTTACTCATAGGAGGCTCTTTGGGCGCTATTGTGTGTACCATTGCGATTGTATCTGCACGGACAAGCACAACAGGAAGAGAAGTTGGGTCAGAACCAGGAATCTCGAGAGTGGCGTCTTGGAGGACCACATTAAAGAATTCGTCCAGTCCGACACAAGTGCCGGTGAGGACGCCGCTATGGGGGTCTACCGGCCAAAGTGTGACACGGGAGTTTGCACGGGCGAAGGCGCAGAGTTCGAGAGCAGGAGAAGGCATAAAAAGTAAGTTTCACTCCAGCATGCTTCTTTCACTCTGCGTTGGCCGGCCACGCAGTGAACTCATCATGATGTCTGCAGATCAGCAGCCCTCTAAACGTACTATAAGACCGTTGACATTAGTGATGCGTTTATTGCATAAGTACATATCTTATGTCCTTCCTCTGCAGATGAACCACCAGTAAAGGAAACCGACCAAGACACTGACGATAAACATAATCACCGTTGCACTGACCGTAACTACTACCATCTTCCTTCCGGTAAGAGTATTGACAGGAATGCAGACACCCTTGTCAAGAATTGTATCAGACTCGCACATGCACACCCCCTGGTTCGATGAGGCCCTGGCACCGCACCCCTCTGCACACGTCCGCTGATCTGTCTGGATGTTATGATTCGAGGCGGCACACAAGAGGCACCTACCCAACTCATCGCAGGCAGCACACCACGGCATGTCAGGGGGACACTCAGCTGCGGGCACACACTCGGATCTGTCCAGTGCCGGCAGGAGGCCCCGCTCGCACCAGCACCTCCGCACGCCGCCGGACACCTCTCCCACCACTTTGTCCCCGGTGCACTCCCCTAGGCACGACTGCCCGTCCAGGCTCACGAGGACCCACCACAGAGGACCCACCACAGAGGACCCACCACAGAGGACCCACCACAGAGGACCCACCACAGAGGACCCACCACAGAGGACCCACCACAGAGGACCCACCACAGAGGACCCACCACAGAGGACCCACCACAGAGGACCCACCACAGAGGACCCACCACAGAGGACCCACCACAGAGGACCCACCACAGAGGACCCACCACAGAGGACCCACCACAGAGGACCCATTATGGAAGACAAAGTGGTCGGTGGGGGGCTCGAACCCCCGACCTTCAGCTTATCAGACTGACGCTCTACCGACTGAGCTAACCGACCGCGGCCCCTCGCCGGACCCCCCGCCGGCCCAGCACCCGCCTTCAGCTTATCAGACTGACGCTCTACCGACTGAGCTAACCGACCGCGGCCCCTCGCCGGACCCCCCGCCGGCCCAGCACCCGCCTTCAGCTTATCAGACTGACGCTCTACCGACTGAGCTAACCGACCGCGGCCCCTCGCCGGACCCCCCGCCGGCCCAGCACCCGCCTTCAGCTTATCAGACTGACGCTCTACCGACTGAGCTAACCGACCGCGGCCCCTCGCCGGACCCCCCGCCGGCCCAGCACCCGCCTTCAGCTTATCAGACTGACGCTCTACCGACTGAGCTAACCGACCGCGGCCCCTCGCCGGACCCCCCGCCGGCCCAGCACCCGCCTTCAGCTTATCAGACTGACGCTCTACCGACTGAGCTAACCGACCGCGGCCCCTCGCCGGACCCCCCGCCGGCCCAGCACCCGCCTTCAGCTTATCAGACTGACGCTCTACCGACTGAGCTAACCGACCGCGGCCCCTCGCCGGACCCCCCGCCGGCCCAGCACCCGCCTTCAGCTTATCAGACTGACGCTCTACCGACTGAGCTAACCGACCGCGGCCCCTCGCCGGACCCCCGCCGGCCCAGCACCCGCCTTCAGCTTATCAGACTGACGCTCTACCGACTGAGCTAACCGACCGCGGCCCCTCGCCGGACCCCCCGCCGGCCCAGCACCCGCCTTCAGCTTATCAGACTGACGCTCTACCGACTGAGCTAACCGACCGCGGCCCCTCGCCGGACCCCCCGCCGGCCCAGCACCCGCCTTCAGCTTATCAGACTGACGCTCTACCGACTGAGCTAACCGACCGCGGCCCCTCGCCGGACCCCCCGCCGGCCCAGCACCCGCCTTCAGCTTATCAGACTGACGCTCTACCGACTGAGCTAACCGACCGCGGCCCCTCGCCGGACCCCCCGCCGGCCCAGCACCCGCCTTCAGCTTATCAGACTGACGCTCTACCGACTGAGCTAACCGACCGCGGCCCCTCGCCGGACCCCCCGCCGGCCCAGCACCCGCCTTCAGCTTATCAGACTGACGCTCTACCGACTGAGCTAACCGACCGCGGCCCCTCGCCGGACCCCCCGCCGGCCCAGCACCCGCCTTCAGCTTATCAGACTGACGCTCTACCGACTGAGCTAACCGACCGCGGCCCCTCGCCGGACCCCCCGCCGGCCCAGCACCCGCCTTCAGCTTATCAGACTGACGCTCTACCGACTGAGCTAACCGACCGCGGCCCCTCGCCGGACCCCCCGCCGGCCCAGCACCCGCCTTCAGCTTATCAGACTGACGCTCTACCGACTGAGCTAACCGACCGCGGCCCCTCGCCGGACCCCCCGCCGGCCCAGCACCCGCCTTCAGCTTATCAGACTGACGCTCTACCGACTGAGCTAACCGACCGCGGCCCCTCGCCGGACCCCCCGCCGGCCCAGCACCCGCCTTCAGCTTATCAGACTGACGCTCTACCGACTGAGCTAACCGACCGCGGCCCCTCGCCGGACCCCCCGCCGGCCCAGCACCCGCCTTCAGCTTATCAGACTGACGCTCTACCGACTGAGCTAACCGACCGCGGCCCCTCGCCGGACCCCCCGCCGGCCCAGCACCCGCCTTCAGCTTATCAGACTGACGCTCTACCGACTGAGCTAACCGACCGCGGCCCCTCGCCGGACCCCCCGCCGGCCCAGCACCCGCCTTCAGCTTATCAGACTGACGCTCTACCGACTGAGCTAACCGACCGCGGCCCCTCGCCGGACCCCCCGCCGGCCCAGCACCCGCCTTCAGCTTATCAGACTGACGCTCTACCGACTGAGCTAACCGACCGCGGCCCCTCGCCGGACCCCCCGCCGGCCCAGCACCCGCCTTCAGCTTATCAGACTGACGCTCTACCGACTGAGCTAACCGACCGCGGCCCCTCGCCGGACCCCCCGCCGGCCCAGCACCCGCCTTCAGCTTATCAGACTGACGCTCTACCGACTGAGCTAACCGACCGCGGCCCCTCGCCGGACCCCCCGCCGGCCCAGCACCCGCCTTCAGCTTATCAGACTGACGCTCTACCGACTGAGCTAACCGACCGCGGCCCCTCGCCGGACCCCCCGCCGGCCCAGCACCCGCCTTCAGCTTATCAGACTGACGCTCTACCGACTGAGCTAACCGACCGCGGCCCCTCGCCGGACCCCCCGCCGGCCCAGCACCCGCCTTCAGCTTATCAGACTGACGCTCTACCGACTGAGCTAACCGACCGCGGCCCCTCGCCGGACCCCCCGCCGGCCCAGCACCCGCCTTCAGCTTATCAGACTGACGCTCTACCGACTGAGCTAACCGACCGCGGCCCCTCGCCGGACCCCCCGCCGGCCCAGCACCCGCCTTCAGCTTATCAGACTGACGCTCTACCGACTGAGCTAACCGACCGCGGCCCCTCGCCGGACCCCCCGCCGGCCCAGCACCCGCCTTCAGCTTATCAGACTGACGCTCTACCGACTGAGCTAACCGACCGCGGCCCCTCGCCGGACCCCCCGCCGGCCCAGCACCCGCCTTCAGCTTATCAGACTGACGCTCTACCGACTGAGCTAACCGACCGCGGCCCCTCGCCGGACCCCCCGCCGGCCCAGCACCCGCCTTCAGCTTATCAGACTGACGCTCTACCGACTGAGCTAACCGACCGCGGCCCCTCGCCGGACCCCCCGCCGGCCCAGCACCCGCCTTCAGCTTATCAGACTGACGCTCTACCGACTGAGCTAACCGACCGCGGCCCCTCGCCGGACCCCCCGCCGGCCCAGCACCCGCCTTCAGCTTATCAGACTGACGCTCTACCGACTGAGCTAACCGACCGCGGCCCCTCGCCGGACCCCCCGCCGGCCCAGCACCCGCCTTCAGCTTATCAGACTGACGCTCTACCGACTGAGCTAACCGACCGCGGCCCCTCGCCGGACCCCCGCCGGCCCAGCACCCGCCTTCAGCTTATCAGACTGACGCTCTACCGACTGAGCTAACCGACCGCGGCCCCTCGCCGGACCCCCCGCCGGCCCAGCACCCGCCTTCAGCTTATCAGACTGACGCTCTACCGACTGAGCTAACCGACCGCGGCCCCTCGCCGGACCCCCCGCCGGCCCAGCACCCGCCTTCAGCTTATCAGACTGACGCTCTACCGACTGAGCTAACCGACCGCGGCCCCTCGCCGGACCCCCCGCCGGCCCAGCACCCGCCTTCAGCTTATCAGACTGACGCTCTACCGACTGAGCTAACCGACCGCGGCCCCTCGCCGGACCCCCCGCCGGCCCAGCACCCGCCTTCAGCTTATCAGACTGACGCTCTACCGACTGAGCTAACCGACCGCGGCCCCTCGCCGGACCCCCCGCCGGCCCAGCACCCGCCTTCAGCTTATCAGACTGACGCTCTACCGACTGAGCTAACCGACCGCGGCCCCTCGCCGGACCCCCCGCCGGCCCAGCACCCGCCTTCAGCTTATCAGACTGACGCTCTACCGACTGAGCTAACCGACCGCGGCCCCTCGCCGGACCCCCCGCCGGCCCAGCACCCGCCTTCAGCTTATCAGACTGACGCTCTACCGACTGAGCTAACCGACCGCGGCCCCTCGCCGGACCCCCCGCCGGCCCAGCACCCGCCTTCAGCTTATCAGACTGACGCTCTACCGACTGAGCTAACCGACCGCGGCCCCTCGCCGGACCCCCCGCCGGCCCAGCACCCGCCTTCAGCTTATCAGACTGACGCTCTACCGACTGAGCTAACCGACCGCGGCCCCTCGCCGGACCCCCCGCCGGCCCAGCACCCGCCTTCAGCTTATCAGACTGACGCTCTACCGACTGAGCTAACCGACCGCGGCCCCTCGCCGGACCCCCCGCCGGCCCAGCACCCGCCTTCAGCTTATCAGACTGACGCTCTACCGACTGAGCTAACCGACCGCGGCCCCTCGCCGGACCCCCCGCCGGCCCAGCACCCGCCTTCAGCTTATCAGACTGACGCTCTACCGACTGAGCTAACCGACCGCGGCCCCTCGCCGGACCCCCCGCCGGCCCAGCACCCGCCTTCAGCTTATCAGACTGACGCTCTACCGACTGAGCTAACCGACCGCGGCCCCTCGCCGGACCCCCCGCCGGCCCAGCACCCGCCTTCAGCTTATCAGACTGACGCTCTACCGACTGAGCTAACCGACCGCGGCCCCTCGCCGGACCCCCGCCGGCCCAGCACCCGCCTTCAGCTTATCAGACTGACGCTCTACCGACTGAGCTAACCGACCGCGGCCCCTCGCCGGACCCCCCGCCGGCCCAGCACCCGCCTTCAGCTTATCAGACTGACGCTCTACCGACTGAGCTAACCGACCGCGGCCCCTCGCCGGACCCCCCGCCGGCCCAGCACCCGCCTTCAGCTTATCAGACTGACGCTCTACCGACTGAGCTAACCGACCGCGGCCCCTCGCCGGACCCCCGCCGGCCCAGCACCCGCCTTCAGCTTATCAGACTGACGCTCTACCGACTGAGCTAACCGACCGCGGCCCCTCGCCGGACCCCCCGCCGGCCCAGCACCCGCCTTCAGCTTATCAGACTGACGCTCTACCGACTGAGCTAACCGACCGCGGCCCCTCGCCGGACCCCCCGCCGGCCCAGCACCCGCCTTCAGCTTATCAGACTGACGCTCTACCGACTGAGCTAACCGACCGCGGCCCCTCGCCGGACCCCCCGCCGGCCCAGCACCCGCCTTCAGCTTATCAGACTGACGCTCTACCGACTGAGCTAACCGACCGCGGCCCCTCGCCGGACCCCCCGCCGGCCCAGCACCCGCCTTCAGCTTATCAGACTGACGCTCTACCGACTGAGCTAACCGACCGCGGCCCCTCGCCGGACCCCCCGCCGGCCCAGCACCCGCCTTCAGCTTATCAGACTGACGCTCTACCGACTGAGCTAACCGACCGCGGCCCCTCGCCGGACCCCCCGCCGGCCCAGCACCCGCCTTCAGCTTATCAGACTGACGCTCTACCGACTGAGCTAACCGACCGCGGCCCCTCGCCGGACCCCCCGCCGGCCCAGCACCCGCCTTCAGCTTATCAGACTGACGCTCTACCGACTGAGCTAACCGACCGCGGCCCCTCGCCGGACCCCCCGCCGGCCCAGCACCCGCCTTCAGCTTATCAGACTGACGCTCTACCGACTGAGCTAACCGACCGCGGCCCCTCGCCGGACCCCCCGCCGGCCCAGCACCCGCCTTCAGCTTATCAGACTGACGCTCTACCGACTGAGCTAACCGACCGCGGCCCCTCGCCGGACCCCCCGCCGGCCCAGCACCCGCCTTCAGCTTATCAGACTGACGCTCTACCGACTGAGCTAACCGACCGCGGCCCCTCGCCGGACCCCCCGCCGGCCCAGCACCCGCCTTCAGCTTATCAGACTGACGCTCTACCGACTGAGCTAACCGACCGCGGCCCCTCGCCGGACCCCCCGCCGGCCCAGCACCCGCCTTCAGCTTATCAGACTGACGCTCTACCGACTGAGCTAACCGACCGCGGCCCCTCGCCGGACCCCCCGCCGGCCCAGCACCCGCCTTCAGCTTATCAGACTGACGCTCTACCGACTGAGCTAACCGACCGCGGCCCCTCGCCGGACCCCCCGCCGGCCCAGCACCCGCCTTCAGCTTATCAGACTGACGCTCTACCGACTGAGCTAACCGACCGCGGCCCCTCGCCGGACCCCCCGCCGGCCCAGCACCCGCCTTCAGCTTATCAGACTGACGCTCTACCGACTGAGCTAACCGACCGCGGCCCCTCGCCGGACCCCCCGCCGGCCCAGCACCCGCCTTCAGCTTATCAGACTGACGCTCTACCGACTGAGCTAACCGACCGCGGCCCCTCGCCGGACCCCCCGCCGGCCCAGCACCCGCCTTCAGCTTATCAGACTGACGCTCTACCGACTGAGCTAACCGACCGCGGCCCCTCGCCGGACCCCCCGCCGGCCCAGCACCCGCCTTCAGCTTATCAGACTGACGCTCTACCGACTGAGCTAACCGACCGCGGCCCCTCGCCGGACCCCCCGCCGGCCCAGCACCCGCCTTCAGCTTATCAGACTGACGCTCTACCGACTGAGCTAACCGACCGCGGCCCCTCGCCGGACCCCCCCGCCGGCCCAGCACCCGCCTTCAGCTTATCAGACTGACGCTCTACGACTGAGCTAACCGACCGCGGCCCCTCGCCGGACCCCCCGCCGGCCCAGCACCCGCCTTCAGCTTATCAGACTGACGCTTCTACCGACTGAGCTAACCGACCGCGGCCCCCTCGCCGGACCCCCCGCCGGCCCAGCACCCGCCTTCAGCTTATCAGACTGACGCTTCTACCGACTGAGCTAACCGACCGCGGCCCCTCGCCGGACCCCCCGCCGGCCCAGCACCCCGCCTTCAGCTTATCAGACTGACGCTCTACCGACTGAGCTAACCGACCGCGGCCCCTCGCCGGACCCCCGCCGGCCCAGCACCCGCCTTCAGCTTATCAGACTGACGCTCTACCGACTGAGCTAACCGACCGCGCCCCTCGCCGGACCCCCCGCCGGCCCAGCACCCGCCTTCAGCTTATCAGACTGACGCTCTACCGACTGAGCTAACCGACCGCGGCCCTCGCCG
>NW_024037086.1:0-3464 GCF_000002435.2 Giardia duodenalis
GCGGCCCCAACGACCAGACGTGCCTGGACTGCAAGACTCCTGGCGAGAACGTGCAGCTCGATAAAGAAAGCTGCGGCCCCACCTGCCCGCAGAACTCCTCCCCCAACCAAACGTCTGCGAGTGCAACCCGGGATTCAACCTGAACGATAGAAAAGACGCGTGCGAGGCGGTTGCCAACACAAACTGCGCACAAGAGCTGCAGAATGCGGGCTGCAAGACGTGCGGCCCAACGACCAGACGTGCCTGGACTGCAAGACTCCTGGCGAGAACGGTGCAGCTCGATAAAAGAAGCTGCGGCCCACCTGCCCGCAGAACTCCTCCCCCAACCAAAACGTCTGCGAGTGCAACCCGGGATTCAACCTGAACGATAGAAAAGACGCGTGCGAGGCGGTTGCCAACACAAACTGCGCACAAGAGCTGCAGAATGCGGGCTGCAAGACGTGCGGCCCCAACGACCAGACGTGCCTGGACTGCAAGACTCCTGGCGAGAACGTGCAGCTCGATAAAAGAAGCTGCGGCCCCACCTGCCCGCAGAACTCCTCCCCCAACCAAAACGTCTGCGAGTGCAACCCGGGATTCAACCTGAACGATAGAAAAGACGCGTGCGAGGCGGTTGCCAACACAAACTGCGCACAAGAGCTGCAGAATGCGGGCTGCAAGACGTGCGGCCCCAACGACCAGACGTGCCTGGACTGCAAGACTCCTGGCGAGAACGTGCAGCTCGATAAAAGAAGCTGCGGCCCCACCTGCCCGCAGAACTCCTCCCCCAACCAAAACGTCTGCGGAGTGCAACCCGGGATTCAACCTGAACGATAGAAAGACGCGTGCGAGGCGGTTGCCAACACAAACTGCGCACAAGAGCTGCAGAATGCGGGCTGCAAGACGTGCGGCCCCAACGACCAGACGTGCCTGGACTGCAAGACTCCTGGCGAGAACGTGCAGCTCGATAAAAGAAGCTGCGGCCCACCTGCCCGCAGAACTCCTCCCCCAACCAAACGTCTGCGAGTGCAACCCGGGATTCAACCTGAACGATAGAAAAGACGCGTGCGAGGCGGTTGCCAACACAAACTGCGCACAAGAGCTGCAGAATGCGGGCTGCAAGACGTGCGGCCCCAACGACCAGACGTGCCTGGACTGCAAGACTCCTGGCGAGAACGTGCAGCTCGATAAAAGAAGCTGCGGCCCCACCTGCCCGCAGAACTCCTCCCCCAACCAAAACGTCTGCGAGTGCAACCCGGGATTCAACCTGAACGATAGAAAAGACGCGTGCGAGGCGGTTGCCAACACAAACTGCGCACAAGAGCTGCAGAATGCGGGCTGCAAGGACGTGCGGCCCCAACGGACCAGACGTGCCTGGACTGCAAGACTCCTGGCGAGAACGTGCAGCTCGATAAAAGAAGCTGCGGCCCCACCTGCCCGCAGAACTCCTCCCCAACCAAAACGTCTGCGAGTGCAACCCGGGATTCAACCTGAACGATAGAAAAGACGCGTGCGAGGCGGTTGCCACACCAAACTGCGCACAAGAGCTGCAGAATGCGGGCTGCAAGACGTGCGGCCCCAACGACCAGACGTGCCTGGACTGCAGACTCCTGGCCGAGAACGTGCAGTCGATAAAAGAAGCTGCGGCCCCACCTGCCCGCAGAACTCCTCCCCCAACCAAAACGTCTGCGAGTGCAACCCGGGATTCAACCTGAACGATAGAAAAGACGCGTGCGAGGCGGTTGCCAACACAAACTGCGCACAAGAGCTGCAGAATGCGGGCTGCAAGACGTGCGGCCCCAACGACCAGACGTGCCTGGACTGCAAGACTCCTGGCGAGAACGTGCAGCTCGATAAAAGAAGCTGCGGCCCCACCTGCCCGCAGAACTCCTCCCCAACCAAAACGTCTGCGAGTGCAACCGGGATTCAACTTGAACGATAGAAAAGACGCGTGCGAGGCGGTTGCCAACACAAACTGCGCACAAGAGCTGCAGAATGCGGGCTGCAAGACGTGCGGCCCCAACGACCAGACGTGCCTGGACTGCAAGACTCCTGGCGAGAACGTGCAGCTCGATAAAAGAAGCTGCGGCCCCACCTGCCCGCAGAACTCCTCCCCCAACCAAAACGTCTGCGAGTGCAACCCGGGATTCAACCTGAACGATAGAAAAGACGCGTGCGAGGCGGTTGCCAACACAAACTGCGCACAAGAGCTGCAGAATGCGGGCTGCAAGACGTGCGGCCCAACGACCAGACGTGCCTGGACTGCAAGATCCTGGCGAGAACGTGCAGCTCGATAAAAGAAGCTGCGGCCCCACCTGCCCGCAGAACTCCTCCCCAACCAAAACGTCTGCGAGTGCAACCCGGGATTCAACCTGAACGATAGAAAGACGCGTGCGAGGCGGTTGCCAACACAAACTGCGCACAAGAGCTGCAGAATGCGCGGGCTGCAAGACGTGCGGCCCCAACGACCAGACGTGCCTGGACTGCAAGACTCCTGGCGAGAACGTGCAGCTCGATAAAAGAAGCTGCGGCCCACCTGCCCGCAGGCTCCCCCCCAACCAAAACGTCTGCGAGTGCAACCCGGGATTCAACCTGAACGATAGAAAAGACGCGTGCGAGGCGGTTGCCAACACAAACTGCGCACAAGAGCTGCAGAATGCGGGCTGCAAGACGTGCGGCCCCAACGACCAGACGTGCCTGGACTGCAAAGACTCCTGGCGAGAACGTGCAGCTCGATAAAAGAAGCTGCGGCCCCACCTGCCCGCAGAACTCCCCCCCAACCAAAACGTCTGCGAGTGCAACCCGGGATTCAACCTGAACGATAGAAAAGACGCGTGCGAGGCGGTTGCCAACACAAACTGCGCACAAGAGCTGCAGAATGCGGGCTGCAAGACGTGCGGCCCCAACGACCAGACGTGCCTGGACTGCAAGACTCCTGGCGAAACGTGCAGCTCGATAAAAGAAGCTGCGGCCCCACCTGCCGCAGAACTCCTCCCCAACCAAAACGTCTGCGAGTGCAACCCGGGATTCAACCTGAACGATAGAAAAGACGCGTGCGAGGCGGTTGCCACACAAATGCGCACAAGAGCTGCAGAATGCGGGCTGCAAGACGTGCGGCCCCAACGACCAGACGTGCCTGGACTGCAAGATCCTGGCGAGAAACGTGCAGCTCGATAAAGAGCTGCGGCCCCACCTGCCCGCAGAACTCCTCCCCAACCAAAACGTCTGCGAGTGCAACCCGGGATTCAACTGAACGATAGAAAAGAGCGTGCGAGGCGGTTGCCAACACAAACTGCGCACAAGAGCTGCAGAATGCGGGCTGCAAGACGTGCGGCCCCAACGACCAGACGTGCCTGGACTGCAAGACTCCTGGCGGAACGTGCAGCTCGATAAAAGAAGCTGCCGGCCCCACCTGCCCGCAGAACTCCTCCCCCAACCAAAACGTCTGCGAGTTGCAACCCGGGATTCAACCTGAACGATAGAAA
>NW_024037087.1:0-10865 GCF_000002435.2 Giardia duodenalis
TATCTGCACCAACGGAGTCTGAGCACAGAATGCACTCGCTGCCCGGTGTCTTAACTGATGCCTTGTTTTGGAAAACACTTCCGTCAGCCTTGCAAGCGGCACATACCCCACCGACTGCATTGGTGCATATAAGTTCTCCGGGAGACGCCCCTGTTTTATAACGCCGCCCATGAAGAGGAAGTACCCGTCGCCGCCACATTTACCACACGAGGTGTCCGTGCCCTCTATTGCGGCTCCGGCCGATTGCGTGCACTTTGCCGTCTTTGTGACGAGATCGTCCCCGAACGCCGTGCAGACACCGTCGATGGGTGCGAAGCCCTGCTTGCATTGTGTACACGCTTGGGCTGATCCTATAGTTACCAGTTTGTCGACCTCGCATTGGAAAGACGGAGGGGCCCTGCATGCGTTTGCGGCTCGTCCAGTGCGTGCCCCTCCGCGCATGCTTTGCACTTGGCTGTGCCCGTGTCCCTGTCGGCGCATCACAGGCCGCACAGTTTGCCACTCCTTTGTTGCTATCTGCACCAACGGAGTCTGAGCACAGAATGCACTCGCTGCCCGGTGTCTTAACTGATGCCTTGTTTTGGAAAACACTTCCGTCAGCCTTGCAGCGGCACATACCCCACCGACTGCATTGGTGCATATAAGTTCTCCGGGAGACGCCCCTGTTTTATAACAGCCGCCCATGAAGAGGAAGTACCCGTCGCCGCCACATTTACCACACGAGGTGTCCGTGCCCTCTATTGCGGCTCCGCCCGATTGCGTGCACTTTGCCGTCTTTGTGACGAGATCGTCCCCGAACGCCGTGCAGACACCGTCGATGGGTGCGAAGCCCTGCTTGCATTGTGTACACGCTTGGGCTGATCCTATAGTTACCAGTTTGTCGACCTCGCATTGGAAAGACGGAGGGGCCCTGCATGCGTTTGCGGCCTCGTCCAGTGCGTGCCCCTCCGCGCATGCTTTGCACTTGGCTGTGCCCGTGTCCCCTGTCGGCGCATCACAGGCCGCACAGTTTGCCACTCCTTTGTTGCTATCTGCACCAACGGAGTCTGAGCACAGAATGCACTCGCTGCCCGGTGTCTTAACTGATGCCTTGTTTTGGAAAACACTTCCGTCAGCCTTGCAAGCGGCACATACCCCACCGACTGCATTGGTGCATATAAGTTCTCCGGGAGACGCCCCTGTTTTATAACAGCCGCCCATGAAGAGGAAGTACCCGTCGCCGCCACATTTACCACACGAGGTGTCCGTGCCCTCTATTGCGGCTCCGCCGATTGCGTGCACTTTGCCGTCTTTGTGACGAGATCGTCCCGAACGCCGTGCAGACACCGTCGATGGGTGCGAAGCCCTGCTTGCATTGTGTACACGCTTGGGCTGATCCTATAGTTACCAGTTTGTCGACCTCGCATTGGAAAGACGGAGGGGCCCTGCATGCGTTGCGGCCTCGTCCAGTGCGTGCCCTCCGCGCATGCTTTGCACTTGGCTGTGCCCGTGTCCCCTGTCGGCGCATCACAGGCCGCACAGTTTGCCACTCCTTTGTTGCTATCTGCACCAACGGAGTCTGAGCACAGAATGCACTCGCTGCCCGGTGTCTTAACTGATGCCTTGTTTTGGAAAACACTTCCGTCAGCCTTGCAAGCGGCACATACCCCACCGACTGCATTGGTGCATATAAGTTCTCCGGGAGACGCCCCTGTTTTATAACAGCCGCCCATGAAGAGGAAGTACCCGTCGCCGCCACATTTACCACACGAGGTGTCCGTGCCCTCTATTGCGGCTCCGCCCGATTGCGTGCACTTTGCCGTCTTTGTGACGAGATCGTCCCCGAACGCCGTGCAGACACCGTCGATGGGTGCGAAGCCCTGCTTGCATTGTGTACACGCTTGGGCTGATCCTATAGTTACCAGTTTGTCGACCTCGCATTGGAAAGACGGAGGGGCCCTGCATGCGTTTGCGGCCTCGTCCAGTGCGTGCCCCTCCGCGCATGCTTGCACTTGGCTGTGCCCGTGTCCCCTGTCGGCGCATCACAGGCCGCACAGTTTGCCACTCCTTTGTTGCTATCTGCACCAACGGAGTCTGAGCACAGAATGCACTCGCTGCCCGGTGTCTTAACTGATGCCTTGTTTGGAAAACACTTCCGTCAGCCTTGCAAGCGGCACATACCCCACCGACTGCATTGGTGCATATAAGTTCTCCGGGAGACGCCCCTGTTTTATAACAGCCGCCCATGAAGAGGAAGTACCCGTCGCCGCCACATTTACCACACGAGGTGTCCGTGCCCTCTATTGCGGCTCCGCCCGATTGCGTGCACTTTGCCGTCTTTGTGACGAGATCGTCCCCGAACGCCGTGCAGACACCGTCGATGGGTGCGAAGCCCTGCTTGCATTGTGTACACGCTTGGGCTGATCCTATAGTTACCAGTTTGTCGACCTCGCATTGGAAAGACGGAGGGGCCCTGCATGCGTTTGCGGCCTCGTCCAGTGCGTGCCCCTCCGCGCATGCTTTGCACTTGGCTGTGCCCGTGTCCCCTGTCGGCGCATCACAGGCCGCACAGTTTGCCACTCCTTTGTTGCTATCTGCACCAACGGAGTCTGAGCACAGAATGCACTCGCTGCCCGGTGTCTTAACTGATGCCTTGTTTTGGAAAACACTTCCGTCAGCCTTGCAAGCGGCACATACCCCACCGACTGCATTGGTGCATATAAGTTCTCCGGGAGACGCCCCTGTTTTATAACAGCCGCCCATGAAGAGGAAGTACCCGTCGCCGCCACATTTACCACACGAGGTGTCCGTGCCCTCTATTGCGGCTCCGCCCGATTGCGTGCACTTTGCCGTCTTTGTGACGAGATCGTCCCCGAACGCCGTGCAGACACCGTCGATGGGTGCGAAGCCCTGCTTGCATTGTGTACACGCTTGGGCTGATCCTATAGTTACCAGTTTGTCGACCTCGCATTGGAAAGACGGAGGGGCCCTGCATGCGTTTGCGGCCTCGTCCAGTGCGTGCCCCTCCGCGCATGCTTTGCACTTGGCTGTGCCCGTGTCCCCTGTCGGCGCATCACAGGCCGCACAGTTTGCCACTCCTTTGTTGCTATCTGCACCAACGGAGTCTGAGCACAGAATGCACTCGCTGCCCGGTGTCTTAACTGATGCCTTGTTTTGGAAAACACTTCCGTCAGCCTTGCAAGCGGCACATACCCCACCGACTGCATTGGTGCATATAAGTTCTCCGGGAGACGCCCCTGTTTTATAACAGCCGCCCATGAAGAGGAAGTACCCGTCGCCGCCACATTTACCACACGAGGTGTCCGTGCCCTCTATTGCGGCTCCGCCCGATTGCGTGCACTTTGCCGTCTTTGTGACGAGATCGTCCCCGAACGCCGTGCAGACACCGTCGATGGGTGCGAAGCCCTGCTTGCATTGTGTACACGCTTGGGCTGATCCTATAGTTACCAGTTTGTCGACCTCGCATTGGAAAGACGGAGGGGCCCTGCATGCGTTTGCGGCCTCGTCCAGTGCGTGCCCCTCCGCGCATTCCATGGGACTGCTTATTCCCTCTATTGTTCCGCACTGATTGCCAGTTGCGCGACTGTTTCTAGTGCCTCCAGCGCAGTTTGCAGCAAGCACATTCAGCACGAATAGAAGCTCTACTACCAACATTGTAGTATACCTTGGGCTTTACACCGACTCCTGGCGATAGCAGTGCCTGGGCGGGCCCCTTCCTCCAGGGAGAGTTCTAGTTCGAGGGCGACCGCCAGGGAGGAGCCCGGTGCTGTGTTACTGGCCCTTGTTCGAT
The DNA here is from genome assembly GCF_000002435.2 of Giardia duodenalis. Lineage (NCBI taxonomy): Eukaryota > Fornicata > Diplomonadida > Hexamitidae > Giardia > Giardia duodenalis. The sequence goes on from NW_024037087.1 coordinate 3,791, forward strand.
GCTTGGCCAGTCTGAAGGCTGGGGCGGGTCGCTGATAATATATAGTGCGACGTATCGTCCCACTGACGCATCTAAGCCTGTGCGCTCCTCAATTGCTCCGCGGGCATCCCAGCCCAAGCAGCCTCTGAGGCCCACGGATGATGCGGTCGGCTAACTCAGTCGGTAGAGCAACACTGGAGTCTGAAGTCTGAGATCAGATGCCCTCGATCTCGGGGGAAGAACTCCTATGCCCGCCTCCCCTAGAAGCTGCCGCTCCTCGCGGTGCCCCCTAGGACTTCCTTCTCTCTGGCCCGTCGGGGCCAACCATCGTCTGGCATCTAGTGAGCACCCGCTGTCCCGGGCCTTGCGTCGGTCACAGGACCTGGCCTCAGAGCAGTTGACTCTGGCGCTCCGTGACGAAGATGGGATACGCCACGACCCCGGGTGCCTACCCCGTTCCTCGGGGTGCCTCTTCGTCTTCTCATGAAGCGAGTCATCAGTCCCGAGTATGATCGGAGGGTGCGCTCCCCGTGCGCCTCTGTCTTGGAGTCATAGTACGCGTTCGTGGATGCCGGCGGAGTACTCCTATACGTTGGCGTCGGGGAGGAGGCTCGGCCCTCTGCTCACGGATCGCAGGGCGCTCTTGCAGGTGCTCCGTCACCCAGCACGAGATCATGTCGACGCTCACCCTGTGCAGTGTGTCTGGCTCAGTGATGTGTGGGCTGGTCCATCCTCACACCGCACACTTGGGGTGATGCTTCGGTCCACCGAGGCGTCGTCCAAAGCATCAGAAGCGATCAGGACCGGTTCGCTGTCAGGCCGTCTCTCTCTACAACCGGCACCCGTCTACTCGATGGTGTCAAAGGATTACGCAGCTGCTGTGGTAAGCGCCCAGCAAGTGGCCCAGGCCGCCACCACTCTCCGGTGCAGGCAGGATTAGTCCACTTCTGCCAGCCAGACACTCCAAGGATCCCGACTTGCCTGTCGAGGGATTCACATGGGTCACGTGTGGGTCCGTCTCGACCAGCGTGGTGAGTGATTAGTGCCATCACTAGCTTCAAGCTCTCCGTTGCCTTGGAAGCTCCTTAAGACCGGCCAGGAAGAAGGCCTCCTGCTCCTCAGTGCTCCCACACCCAGTGTTGACCGTCGAGCCAATCGCTTCGCCGGGCCTATCGCTTCTGTGACTGCCCCGTCGCGTCGCTGTCGTCGGCACGGGCAGTGAGCGGGGCATCTCCTCAGCTCCTGGCGAGCAGGTTCTGTCCCGCGCAGCACAGAAGCATGCGCAGGGTCCCGAGGGACCGAGTCCAGGGGTGCAGCGTGTCGCAGCCGGAGGAAGGCCTCGACGCAGCTCCTTGGAACTGTGTTGTGGAGCGAATCATGATCGTCCGTTCATCGTGCTTGTCCTGCCCTGTCTCTGGGGAAGGGCTAGACGGAACCGTACGGAGCACGCATTCCATCCTATGGATCGCGCCGAGGATCTCGCTGAAGGCCTGCACCCGGATGGGCTCGCCAGCGCAGGCCCGGAGACTTCGAGCCCCGCGGACTGGCCGTCCGTGCTCTCCGATGGCTGAGGGGGCTCTTGTCTCTCAGGGGCCAGGCCGTCCTGATCCGGCCCTCTGGATAGCAAGGTGCTGGTCGTCGGTGGCGCTGTTAGGGGGCAGCTCCCCCTCGAGGCGAGGCTTCAGGCCGGGCAGTGGGGTGGTGAATGCCGCTCCTCCGCTTCCCCGCTGTGTGGGGAGGTACCCTCCCCTGAGCACGTTCGCACGAAGGGCGCTGAAGAGGACGTCCTTCTCCATCCCCGCTGCCCCACTCAGTAGCACCCTGCATCCGGTGTCCGTGCTGCATACGTCTGGACGGCCTCGCCGCGGAGGGTCTTCGCGCAGGACAGGCACGTGCTCTTCCGCTCCTACTACTTTGGCGTTCGCCCGGTGCCGCTCCAGCGCAGAGTGCTCCTCTCCGTCAGGTTCCTAAGGTCCTCGTTCTCGCTGTGATACCTGATCTATCCCTCTTGAGGGGTGGGGTTCACGGTGCACTGGTGCGTGTCCGGGGCGACGTCTCCCTTGTAGAGTTCTGCAGGTTCCACGACCCTCTGGGGATAGCCAGCGACTGGGACCCCTGTTTGAGGCTAGGGCTGGCCTGGCTCCACCGGGCCGCGAACAACTCAAGGGCGCTCTGGTGTCGCTGGTCTCTCAACCGCACACTCGACCTGTCTTAGCAGATAACGGGTCGTGCCTGGGCACCTCCGGGAAGCGCTCCGGTCCGATGCTTTCTGTCCGGGGCATCACGGCAGGCAACGGTGAGGGCCCACGAGGGACACCGCACTCGGGCGCCGGGGCATGGTGCATGGGCTGGCACCGTCTGTCTGTCGCAAGGCTGCAGAAGGAGCTCAGACGGGGAGGGTTCCCGAGACGTGCTGCTCAGGGCCCTCCGGTGATGTGAAGGAGGCGTGGCAGCTCCTCGTGCTGTGGATCGCATAGGAGGTCCCCGATGGTGCAGTCTCTTAGTGAACTCCAGCATCCTTGAGCCAGTTCGTGTAGTCAGCGAGTGACCCCATTGGGACCATTGAGAGCCTGCCACCATGCGCCGCTCTCCATGACAGGGAGGTGCGGGCCCCCTGCTCACTCTATCGGCTGCTCTCTAGACTCTCTTCTTCGGGCCTCTACAAGCCCTCCTCGGCGGCTTCCCGTCTGGGCCTCTCCCAAAGGCTCGGACTCTCAGACCTCGAGGGTGCGCAGAGGGCTGGCGGGTGCTGGGCCGGCGGGGGGTCCGGCGAGGGGCCGCGGTCGGTTAGCTCAGTCGGTAGAGCGTCAGTCTGATAAGCTGAAGGCGGGTGCTGGGCCGGCGGGGGGGTCCGGCGAGGGGCCGCGGTCGGTTAGCTCAGTCGGTAGAGCGTCAGTCTGATAAGCTGAAGGCGGGTGCTGGGCCGGCGGGGGGTCCGGCGAGGGGCCGCGGTCGGTTAGCTCAGTCGGTAGAGCGTCAGTCTGATAAGCTGAAGGCGGGTGCTGGGCCGGCGGGGGGTCCGGCGAGGGGCCGCGGTCGGTTAGCTCAGTCGGTAGAGCGTCAGTCTGATAAGCTGAAGGCGGGTGCTGGGCCGGCGGGGGGTCCGGCGAGGGGCCGCGGTCGGTTAGCTCAGTCGGTAGAGCGTCAGTCTGATAAGCTGAAGGCGGGTGCTGGGCCGGCGGGGGGTCCGGCGAGGGGCCGCGGTCGGTTAGCTCAGTCGGTAGAGCGTCAGTCTGATAAGCTGAAGGCGGGTGCTGGGCCGGCGGGGGGTCCGGCGAGGGGCCGCGGTCGGTTAGCTCAGTCGGTAGAGCGTCAGTCTGATAAGCTGAAGGCGGGTGCTGGGCCGGCGGGGGGTCCGGCGAGGGGCCGCGGTCGGTTAGCTCAGTCGGTAGAGCGTCAGTCTGATAAGCTGAAGGCGGGTGCTGGGCCGGCGGGGGGTCCGGCGAGGGGCCGCGGTCGGTTAGCTCAGTCGGTAGAGCGTCAGTCTGATAAGCTGAAGGCGGGTGCTGGGCCGGCGGGGGGTCCGGCGAGGGGCCGCGGTCGGTTAGCTCAGTCGGTAGAGCGTCAGTCTGATAAGCTGAAGGCGGGTGCTGGGCCGGCGGGGGGTCCGGCGAGGGGCCGCGGTCGGTTAGCTCAGTCGGTAGAGCGTCAGTCTGATAAGCTGAAGGCGGGTGCTGGGCCGGCGGGGGGTCCGGCGAGGGGCCGCGGTCGGTTAGCTCAGTCGGTAGAGCGTCAGTCTGATAAGCTGAAGGCGGGTGCTGGGCCGGCGGGGGGTCCGGCGAGGGGCCGCGGTCGGTTAGCTCAGTCGGTAGAGCGTCAGTCTGATAAGCTGAAGGCGGGTGCTGGGCCGGCGGGGGGTCCGGCGAGGGGCCGCGGTCGGTTAGCTCAGTCGGTAGAGCGTCAGTCTGATAAGCTGAAGGCGGGTGCTGGGCCGGCGGGGGGTCCGGCGAGGGGCCGCGGTCGGTTAGCTCAGTCGGTAGAGCGTCAGTCTGATAAGCTGAAGGCGGGTGCTGGGCCGGCGGGGGGTCCGGCGAGGGGCCGCGGTCGGTTAGCTCAGTCGGTAGAGCGTCAGTCTGATAAGCTGAAGGCGGGTGCTGGGCCGGCGGGGGGTCCGGCGAGGGGCCGCGGTCGGTTAGCTCAGTCGGTAGAGCGTCAGTCTGATAAGCTGAAGGCGGGTGCTGGGCCGGCGGGGGGTCCGGCGAGGGGCCGCGGTCGGTTAGCTCAGTCGGTAGAGCGTCAGTCTGATAAGCTGAAGGCGGGTGCTGGGCCGGCGGGGGGTCCGGCGAGGGGCCGCGGTCGGTTAGCTCAGTCGGTAGAGCGTCAGTCTGATAAGCTGAAGGCGGGTGCTGGGCCGGCGGGGGGTCCGGCGAGGGGCCGCGGTCGGTTAGCTCAGTCGGTAGAGCGTCAGTCTGATAAGCTGAAGGCGGGTGCTGGGCCGGCGGGGGGTCCGGCGAGGGGCCGCGGTCGGTTAGCTCAGTCGGTAGAGCGTCAGTCTGATAAGCTGAAGGCGGGTGCTGGGCCGGCGGGGGGTCCGGCGAGGGGCCGCGGTCGGTTAGCTCAGTCGGTAGAGCGTCAGTCTGATAAGCTGAAGGCGGGTGCTGGGCCGGCGGGGGGTCCGGCGAGGGGCCGCGGTCGGTTAGCTCAGTCGGTAGAGCGTCAGTCTGATAAGCTGAAGGCGGGTGCTGGGCCGGCGGGGGGTCCGGCGAGGGGCCGCGGTCGGTTAGCTCAGTCGGTAGAGCGTCAGTCTGATAAGCTGAAGGCGGGTGCTGGGCCGGCGGGGGGTCCGGCGAGGGGCCGCGGTCGGTTAGCTCAGTCGGTAGAGCGTCAGTCTGATAAGCTGAAGGCGGGTGCTGGGCCGGCGGGGGGTCCGGCGAGGGGCCGCGGTCGGTTAGCTCAGTCGGTAGAGCGTCAGTCTGATAAGCTGAAGGCGGGTGCTGGGCCGGCGGGGGGTCCGGCGAGGGGCCGCGGTCGGTTAGCTCAGTCGGTAGAGCGTCAGTCTGATAAGCTGAAGGCGGGTGCTGGGCCGGCGGGGGTCCGGCGAGGGGCCGCGGTCGGTTAGCTCAGTCGGTAGAGCGTCAGTCTGATAAGCTGAAGGCGGGTGCTGGGCCGGCGGGGGTCCGGCGAGGGGCCGCGGTCGGTTAGCTCAGTCGGTAGAGCGTCAGTCTGATAAGCTGAAGGCGGGTGCTGGGCCGGCGGGGGGTCCGGCGAGGGGCCGCGGTCGGTTAGCTCAGTCGGTAGAGCGTCAGTCTGATAAGCTGAAGGCGGGTGCTGGGCCGGCGGGGGGTCCGGCGAGGGGCCGCGGTCGGTTAGCTCAGTCGGTAGAGCGTCAGTCTGATAAGCTGAAGGCGGGTGCTGGGCCGGCGGGGGGTCCGGCGAGGGGCGCGGTCGGTTAGCTCAGTCGGTAGAGCGTCAGTCTGATAAGCTGAAGGTCGGGGGTTCGAGCCCCCACCGACCACTTTGTCTTCCATAATGGGTCCTCTGTGGTGGGTCCTCTGTGGTGGGTCCTCTGTGGTGGGTCCTCGTGAGCCTGGACGGGCAGTCGTGCCTAGGGGAGTGCACCGGGGACAAAGTGGTGGGAGAGGTGTCCGGCGGCGTGCGGAGGTGCTGGTGCGAGCGGGGCCTCCTGCCGGCACTGGACAGATCCGAGTGTGTGCCCGCAGCTGAGTGTCCCCCTGATATATACTCATGACGTTTCCACAATTCTTCATAGAGTTGTGAATATCTGATATCTTTAAAAGTAGTCACAAATTGTATGCATTTGCTATGACGATCCTTGCACAGATTGTTATTAAATATTGCTAAAACTAACCGTGTGTTCAATCTTCAAATAAAAGATTTAGATCTAAATAACAACATACATTTGGACACAGCCTTCTGAGAGCGCCAACTACTTTCACGTTTTAATCTTGTCCTCATCTCTACTTCTAATTCTAGACAAGTTCCATTTCGCTGATTGCCTAACTTTTAGTAAACCAAGGCGCTGCAAATTATCACTATATCAAACTTCTAATGTCTTAGAGTTCCTTTACTTAACTGTAGATGCTTAATTAATATTTGCAAGCTCAAACTGATCGTGCGCTGTTGACGCCTTGACGATGGCTTTGGTAGATGCTTCGCAAAAGCGCCCATTCATTATTATTTCATCTAAGACATGATATGCCTTAAGGTAGTTGAAAATAAGGTCAAGCTCGCTTACACCTCCAAAGTATCTATCGAGACACGTAGCAAAGAAGTGGATCATTTCATGTGCTAGTAGCTTGTTGTCTGAATTCTCAACTGCAAAGACAATCGTAAGGTCTGCATACTGCCTTAAGATAAGAGAACCCTCTATCCCAGTCGATAATCCCATTAGAAAGCGAGGCGTGGAGCTTCACAGTCCGTATAGCAAGCTGAATTGCGGCGGCTTGCTCAGCTGCCAGTAGGACCTTATACCACTTGAGCAGCCGGATCTCGCTCTGTCCGTTGAATATGAGAACAAATTCAATCATTTATTTTAAACAAAAACATTGTTTATGAGCAAGGGATCTGAGAAGGGTGACACGCCAGCGATAGCCATGCTAAAATGCGTGAAGAAAGCTGTGATCCGACACTATTTGGAGTTTATGACGGGTATAGGGATATCATAGTGATCAAGTATGATCCAGAGAGTGAGACTCTCGTTAACTTCACAATAGATGAGCTACGCACCATTAGAATGCCTCAGTACAGAAGTATCCTTCTCAGGTATGAAAACATACCCATCACTAATGTCCACTTTGGAACTGTGGTACGAAAATGCAGTGACCTATCTCTTGATGACTTGACGGCCTCTCCTGTTACTCCAGAGCTCTGCACGAAAATATTCATTGATCCAGAAACTAAAGCCCTTCCACCAATTCTAATTTATATCCCAACATGGGCTACGCAATCAGACACACCCGACTCTTCTAGTTCACTTCCGATTAATGCCCACATTATTTCTGCATTGTTAGAGAACTCTCCAATTGTCGCTATCTGCAAATCGTTTACTAATATAGACAGTTTAACATTCAAACCAATTTCAAGAAAATCTGTTCCGCAGATCTCTGATACACCTGGAGCAAGGCCAGATCCTGCC